>NC_050446.1:8770278-8997574 GCF_903995425.1 Onychomys torridus | reverse complement strand
GCGATACTTACTCAAATTTTAATTTCTGTTTGTACTTATGTGTGTTTCTGTGTATGTATGTTCATGAACACTCAGAGACCAAAAGAGGGTGTTGGATCCCTTGAAGCAGGAGTTAATGTTGATTCTGAGCTAATTTATGTGGGTACTGTGAATTGAACTCAGGTCTAAGAGAGATGTATACTTAACTACTGAGTCATCTCTTTAGCCCTTTGATATACTTCTTGTCTACATGTATTTTTTGTTGTTGTTGTTTGTTTTTTCAAGATGGGGTTTCTCTGTGAAACAGTCCTGGCTATCCTAGAACTTATTCTGTAGACCAGGCTGGCCTTGAACTTAGAGATCCACCTGCCTTGAACTCAGATCCACCTGCCTCTGCCTCCCAAGTGCTGGGATGAAAGGTGTGCCACCACCACCACCACCATCTGGCTGTCTACATGTTTTGTTTTGTTCTTTTTGTTTTCTTTCTTTGTGTCACAATATAGGTGTACAGAACAAGCTGTTGCTTGAACTGGATCCTCATGTCTCAGCCTCCCGAATGCTGGGGTTGTAGTATGTGTTACCTCATCTAACCTTTATTTGCTTGTCTCCAAAGCCACATTGCATTGAGGGCTCAGCCTTTCCTAGGTCTTTACCTGTCAAGCATTCTTGAAGATGTAGACAAAAGCTCTCAGCCTCAGCGAGGGGTAATCACCCCCACTCTCCTTCAGTAGACCTTTTGAAGAAGCTAGGAGCCAGGCTGAGTTCCCAGTATAGACATTTGTGCCGTATCTGTTGTGCTGGTGTCTGTCTGCTCTGGGTGTTCTGAAGTGGACCAGCCTATCTGCCCACTTACTGAATCTAGGCTTTTGTTGGTTTGGTTTGGTTTGGTTTTTGGGTTTTTGTTTTTTTGTTTGTTTGTTTTTCCCAAGACAAGGTTTCTTTGTGTAGCCCTGTCCTGGAACTCATTTTATAGACCAAGCTGGCCTAGAATTCACAGAGATCCACCTGCCTCTGCCTGCCTCCCAAGTGCTGGGATTAAAGGCATGGGCCACCACACCCTGGCTGAATCTAGAATCTAGGCTTTTGATTAGGAACTGTTAAGACTGTTCTTAGTAGTGATTATAAAGAAAAGTGTCAGTTGTCCTATAACCAACTGTTTAATTATATTGAGTTCATTTGACTAATGTATTACATCTTTCAATTAAATACAAGTATTTTTCATTGTTTTAATATAGACCTATAGTAAATAAAGTCAGTTGGCTTCTTACTCCCTAACAGAAATTTTACTAATTTTATAAGATTGTATATTATAACCCAGCTACAGATTGACCGGAGAGAAACAGACCAAGTGTTTGACTTTGGGAATTCATCTTGGGAGAGGACCCAATGCTGAGTTCATTTGTGCCCCATTTGAAGAGCTTATCAAAGCAGTTTTATGTGTGCTGTTAACTAGCATTTGTCAGGTTGCTGTTTGTAGCTGCTAAGGTACTACAAGACACTTGGCTAATGTCTTTAATTTTCACAAGCTTACAAGGTTCCCATTTCTCCATGTCATGGAAAGGTAGAAGAAATACTGAGGCCTAGAGAATTTTGAGTAAGCTGCCCAAAGTCCCACAGCTGAGAAGTAGAATTTCACTGTGCTGTTTCCAGTGTATTCCATGCCTATCTTTTCATAATGTTTCCTGTGTCTGCATCTCTGAAAGCTCCTGCTTCTGGCTCATGGCCATGTTAAGAAATTGCCCGAGTCAGAGCCAGGCCTTCTATCCCACCCTGAGTTCTACAGTTCCTTAAATGCTCTTGCTGCCCTACCTGCTCTTCTTCCTAGACTGTAGGCAGCCTGCATAGCCAGGCCCTCTCTGACTTTCAGAGCTGAGAAAATTGTGCCAGTGCCTGAGTCATGACTTGACTGTGTGAAAATAAAATTTGTGTGGCTGAACAGTAGACTTGAGGGTGAGGTCTGGCTAGTCTCTGTAACCCCATTCTTAAGCAAAGAGTTCTAACATCTAGTATTGGGGCTCACACTTTCCATAGTGATCTTGACCTGCCTTGGAAGTTTATTTGTCCCAAAAGTTAGCAGTTTAGTTTGGCAGGCAGCATTAGCACAAAGGAAAACGGGTGGTGTAGAAGATTGTGTCTGTGTCCTGTATAACCTGTCTTGTCACTGGTTTAGACTTTCACACCATACCGGACAGCTTGGCGCCCCATAGTCACGGCCACCCACATTGGGTCTCACATCCGAGTAGGTGGAGTATTGCCTTGTGATGCCTTTCATTTCCTTCTAGTCATGGCGTTGTGAACTGTGTGAGCTCTCATTTCCTCACAGATCGCCCTCTGCTGGTGAAACCTTCCTGCTTGCTTTTAAGAGATTCCACCCATGCTGACTGTTCCCTGTCTTTCAAAGTGTTTTGTTGTTGTTTTGTTTTGTTTTTTCTCTTGCTGAGAGTGATATCTCAACATGGGTGGATCCCAGATTCCAATTCTGTTTGTGTTTGAACCTGTGTGGTATATCTTTGCCTGTCAGTGTTACCCAGAAACTCCCAGTGTCTTAGGGTGGGCATAATCAAGGCCCCAAGGTGGAATCAAGTGCCAGAACACAGCACACAGGCTGAAATGGTTTTCTTAGCTTCTCCCAGTTCTCAGGTCCTTTCTGGGTCTGTGCTGTGAACACCCAATGATGCTGGGAAGTAAATACTCTGTGCTCTGGGGCTGCTATGTAGATGAGGTTTGAACTTAGCTTGAGATGTTGTGTTCAACAACTGTCACTGTAAGGCCCTCCAAAGCCTTTTCTCTGAAGAGCCATTTGAGAGCTGATGGTGTTCAATTCCTGTTTTCCGAAGATTTTCACATTGTAATTCTGTTTTAAGTTTAACTCTGCTGTTGTATGAGAGAGTGCAAGAGTACCACAGGGCACTTTGGAGGTCCTGGGACAGTTTTCAGGAACCTATTCTCTCCCTCAGCTGTGGCTTCTGGGAACTTGAGTTAGCTCCTCAGGCTCGAAAGGCAAGAGGGTAGCCAGAGCCACCTCACTGGCTTTTTTAGTTTCGTTTTTGTTTTTGAGACAGGGTTTCTCTGTGTAGCTCTGGCTGTCCTGGAACTCACTATGCAGACCAGGATAGCGTTGAACTCAGAAATCTGCCTGCCTCTGCCTTCCAGTGTGTGCCACCATGCCTGGTTTAAAGGTCTGCCTTCTAACCTCCAGACACGTTTGATGGAGTTGCACCGCCAGTGGGAGTTGCTTTTGGAGAAGATGCAGGAGAAAGGGGTCAAACTGCTGCAGGCACAGAAGCTGGTGCAGTATCTGCGGGAGTGTGAGGATGTGATGGACTGGATCAATGACAAGGTATGCTTTGAGGGCAGGTGTGCTAGGCCCCCCCAAGAGGAAGGAGCCTCCCTGTGATCTGCCTTGAGAGACAGTGTTAATGCAGTTGGTAGCCCTAGGTTAGAGGGAGGACAGGAGGGGGAGACTCTATCTTGGCTGCTGTCTAGGAACCTATGATTTTGTGACCCTGAAACTTAGGGTCTCTGGGACAGAACACTAGAGGACAGAAGTGAAAAACTGCATAGAGAGTTTTCCATTAAAGTGAATGTGGCCTCGTCCCTAATGTTTCTTCTCCATGGCAGCCTTTGTTAATTGACTATTACCCAGTGGCTCAAGCTGGTTCTCTCCCTTAATAGGAAGCAATTGTGACTTCTGAGGAGCTGGGCCAGGACCTGGAACATGTGGAAGTCCTGCAGAAGAAATTTGAAGAGTTTCAAAACTGATCTGGCTGCTCATGAAGAAAGAGTTAATGAAGTAAACCAGTTTGCTGCCAAACTCATCCAGGTGAGAAGCAGATTGATGTGTGCTGCTCACAACATCATGGGGACTTGTAGGATGTCCTGCGAAAGGGAACTTGTCTGTTTTTTTAGAGCCTTAGACATCTTATATGTGAGTGTTTTGCTTGTATATATGTATGTGCACTATGTGTGTGCCTGGTGCCTGCAGAGGCTAAAAAAGGATGTCAGATCCCATGGGATTACAATTACAGGTGAAAGTGAACTGCCATGTGGGTACTAGACTAGTCTTTTTTTTTTTGAGACAGGGATAGAAAGCAGTTTATTCAAAGAAATGGATTCTCTTTTGAGCTGCAGCTCTCTTCCTTTTACACAGACCCGAGCTTCTTCACAGTTGTGAAGACTTGCTTGTGCTCTGGAGCCAGGCCTAGAATAACTTGCTGAGGCCAGAGGTGGCACATAGATCGGCCCATTCTCTTCCTTGTGTAGGAGCAGCATCCGGAAGAGGAGCTGATCAAGACCAAGCAGGATGAGGTGAATGCAGCATGGCAGCGTCTGAAAGGCCTGGCTCTTCAACGTCAGGGGAAGCTATTTGGTGCTGCTGAGGTTCAACGCTTCAACAGGTACTGGGGCTGTGAGAGCTGAGCAGAGCTTTGCCTCTATGGTGTTCCCAGTGCACTTGGACAGATGTATAACTGGGTTGACTGGTCCTTCTTCTCTAGGGATGTGGATGAGACCATTGGTTGGATTAAGGAGAAGGAACAGTTAATGGCCTCTGATGACTTTGGCAGAGACCTAGCAAGTGTTCAAGCTCTGCTTCGGAAGCATGAAGGTCTGGAGAGAGATCTTGCTGCTCTAGAGGACAAGGTGGGTTGGTTTGTTTTTCTGAGACAGGGTTTCTCTGTGAAGACTTACTCATCCTGGAACTAACTATGTAGACCAGGCTGGCCTCAGAAACTCAGAGATCCGCCTGCCTCTGCTTCCCAGTTCTGTGCGCCACCACTGTCCAGCCACATGATGGATTTGAAAGCCACTGATTATTTAAGTCAGTTAGCAAGAGCAGGAGAATGGTGCTGACAAGAGTCTGTTTCTAGGTGAAAGCCCTGTGTGCTGAGGCCGACCGTCTGCAGCAGTCACACCCTCTGAGTGCCAACCAGATCCAGGTAAAACGAGAGGAGCTGATTACCAACTGGGAACAGATCCGCACTCTGGCAGCAGAGAGACATGCACGGCTTGATGACTCATACAGGTACTTTGGTGCTTAGCAGTCATGGTTCTTTCATTCTTGTATAGACAGGAGAGGCAGAGGGTCAATTTTAGATACCAAAAATGTTACTGTACCCTATGAAGAATCACCAATAAGAAAATGCAGAGTACTTTCCCTCACCTACATTAAAATCTTTTGTTTGTTTGTTTTGTTATTTTGTTTTGTTTTTTTCAAGACAGGGTTTCTCTGTGTAGTTTTGGTGCCTGTCCTGGATCTCGCTCTGTAGACCAGGCTGGCTTTGAACTCAAGAGAGATCCTCCTGGCTCTGCCTCTCGAGTGCTGGGATTAAAGGCCTGTGTCACCACCACCTGGCTTAAAATTCTTTTGGAGACTGGGAACTTTGTAGAGTATAGTTTGTACATAGTATTTATAACTTCATAAATTCTTCTATCCACTCTTACTTCACTTTGAACAGAAATACCCCATTGCTATCGGTATCATATAGAGTAGCCTATTAAAACTTAGTAAATAAAGAATTGGAAAGGTAAAGGGTACTTCTTACTCACCCTGAGTTGGCCCTGGTAATAACAGGAAAGTTAAAGACAGTGAGTTAGTGGCAGTGACTAGCCAGCACAGTATAGAGAGACCTATACAACAAACAGCAGAAAATGTGAGACAAGGTGGGTGTGTTACTGTGTACGACAGAACCTTTTTTCTGCCTTCTGCTGTCTTTAAGTTCAGTGACTTTTCCTTTCCCAGGACTAGGGTTTGTGTGGTTGACTTTTGAGAACAGAATTCAGAGCTCTAGGAAAGCCATCTTCTGTCCTGGGACCAGAACTGAAGTGACATCCTTTTATTTCTCCAAGGCTTCAGCGCTTTCTTGCTGACTTCCGTGACCTCACAAGCTGGGTGACTGAAATGAAAGCCCTCATCAATGCAGATGAACTGGCTAATGATGTGGCTGGCGCTGAAGCTCTGCTGGATAGGCATCAAGAGCACAAGGTAGTATTTCCATGATCTTCCAGAACTCACAGAGATCCTCCTGCCTCTGCCTCCTGAGTGCTGGGATCAAAGGCATGTGCCTCTACCACCATGTTTCAAGAAAGGTTTAAAGAACTTGCTAGGTGTGGTAGTACATAATTTTAATCTCAGCACTGGGAAGGCAGAGGCAGATGAATCTTTTGAGATCCAGGCCAGCCTGGTCTACATAGTGAGGTCCAGTCAGGGCTACACAGTGAGACTCTACCTTAAAAAAAAAAAAAAAAAAGACATTGCAAAAAAGATTGACCAAGTAAAATGACTTACCTAATGTGTAGCTGAATGGATGGTTTTTATAAATGGAAACATTCAATGTCAGAAGCCCAACAGGACTGAGAGCATTTGCAATGAATAAGCTAAGGCCACAAAAAAGCTAAGGCAATTTTGAGAAACATGGTAGAGGAAGGGAGGGATTCACTTTCCTGGATACTATAAAATTGTAGTATGCAAGTCTGTATGGCATAAAAAAGAAGAATGAACAGTAAATAGGGGGGCTTGGATCTATGTGAACATGTGGCGGCTTGATTAATGACATGTGGCCTACAGGGCTGGTGGCAAGCACTTCCCGGTTGGCAGATAATTATTTTCATATTTGGTTTCCGAAGCTGATGCTGACAGGAAGCACTTTAAACCTGCCACTCTCTCTCTTTCTTATCTTAGCAGTCTCACTTGTTAATGGGTGTTTGAAATTCAACAACCTTGTGTCCCTGCCACCCATGCCTTCCCACACTTCCCACCCTGCCCCAAAAGATACTGGAATATGCTCTCTCTTTTACTCTGCAGGGAGAAATTGATGCTCATGAAGATAGCTTCAAGTCTGCTGATGAGTCTGGGCAGGCTCTGCTTGCAGCTGGTCACTATGCCTCCGATGAAGTGAGGGAGAAGGTAAGAGAGTGAAAAGGGGCTTTTATAAAGAGAAAGCCAGGACCAGAGAATGCTTCTCTATCTCTGTGACCAGCTAGGGGCCCACCATTCATTGAGAGCACGTATTATTAGCCCAAGATTCTGCCACCAAGGGGCAGCTTTTTCCTGTAGAGACTTAAAAAAGATATATGTGGCTGCTCGTGGTGGCACACACTTTAAATCCCAGCACTGGGGAGGAAGAGGTGGGCAGGCAGATCTCTGTGAGTTTGAGGTCAGTGTGGTCTACATAGCAAGTTCCAGACTATCTAGGGCTATATCGAGCCTGTCTTGGAGCGGGAAAATTTGTATGTGTAATATAAAAGACCAAGAGACTTTTAAAAATTCTTTTAACTTTCAGGCATATGTGATATTAGTAGTTGGAACAAATAGGACACAAATTGTAAAGCGTCCCAGGCATTCATGAACTTACTTAACAGGTTTGGGATGCCCACCCAATTGACAGCTCTCATTTGACAAATTCATCCTCTGTTTACATGGTGTCACTTTTAGAGAATTTCATCTATCTGCAATTCACCTTGGCATTTTTACCTAGAATGTTTATGATAATATGACAGTAAATTCTAGGTTAGTCAGGATGGGGTTCTTGTACATAGTACACACATGCTGGTTCTGTAGTATTTGTATATTTCTCATATTAAGCTTATATACATTAAGTGCTATCACACAAAGAAATGCCTGAAGCCTAGCATGAGTAGCTCTGTGTCTCCCACAAGGTGGAAGGTAACTTTGCTTCCTGTTCCCCAGCTGAGCATCCTCTCAGAGGAGAGAGCCACCTTGCTGGAGCTCTGGGAGCTGCGGAGGCAGCAGTATGAGCAGTGCATGGACCTGCAGCTCTTCTACCGTGACACTGAGCAGGTGGACAACTGGATGAGCAAGCAGGAGGTAATGTGCTGCATCAGGAGCCCCACCAGGGAAGGATGAGGGTCATGCCCTCCCGCTCCACAAGTGCTGGATTTGCTTCAGGACTCGGAGCCATTTCAGTATTGGATAGAGTGAGGAAGGGAACTGAGCAGGTTTCTTTTGGCCCTGTCTGCCTGTGATGTTGCTGAGACAGGAAGACACTTAGAAAAGATTTGTGCAGAAAAAAAGGGTTTCTGAAAAATTAGAATTTAGCCTTGTGTAATCTGAATGTAAGAGAGGCCGCAAGAGCTATGTGAGAGCTGGTACCTATTTGCATTCGTACTCAGAAAGCTGAGTTGGAGGGTCACAAGTTTGAGGTCAGCTGAGCTGCTTAGAAGGTGAAAGAGCATCTGGACTGCATAGTGAGTCCTTGTGTCAATACCCTTCCTCCCTTAAAAGAAATAGTTAGGAAAATGTTTGGATGAGTATACGGTAAGGATTATTTTAAGTGTTTCTGGTTGATTTTTTAAAATTATTTATTGATTCCTCTTTTATGTGTCTTAGTGTTCTGCCCGTATGTATGTCTGTGTGAGAGTGCTTGATCCCTTGAAACTGGAGTTACAGAGTTAGAGACAGTTATAAGCTGTCTGGTGCTGAGAATTAAACCCAGGTCCTCTGGAAGAGCAGCCACTGCTCTTAACTACTGAGCTGTCTCTCCAACTCTCTCCTGGTTGATTTTTTTTTTTTTTTTTTTTTTTTTTTAAAACACTGTATCAGATACTATATGACAATGTTTTAAGGGGTTTTTATTATTATTATTATTAAGAAATTTTCTATTCATTTTACATACCAACCACAGATCCCCCTCTGTCCCCTCCTCCCGCCTCCCAGCCTCCTGGTTGATTTTTTTTTTTTTTTAAGATTTATTTATTTATTATGTATACAGAAGAGGGTGCCAGATCTCATTACAGATGGTTGTGAGCCACCATGTGGGTGCTGGGAATTGAACTCAGGACCTCTGGAAGAGCAGTCAGTGCTCTTAACTTCTGAGCCATATCTCCAGGCCCCTGGTTGATTTTTAAAAGCATATAAAAAACTAGACTTAGCCGGGCAGTGGTGGCGCATGCCTTTAATCCCAGCACTTGGGAGGCAGAGCCAGGTGAGTTCGAGGCCAGCCTGGGCTACCAAGTGAGTTCCAGAAAAAGCACAAAGCTACACAGAGAAACCTGTCTCGAAAAAAAAGACTAGACTTTGCAGTAGTGGTCTTAGAAGCCTAATTGCTATAGAATATTTCCTGTCTGTGTCTTGCCAAAGGTGTGCTTTTGCTTTGGGGCTGCAGATGAAGGAGCAGTCCCTGATGCTGCACTCTGGCTTTCCTTTCTCCAGGCCTTCCTGCTAAATGAGGATTTGGGTGACTCCTTAGACAGTGTGGAAGCTCTTCTAAAGAAGCATGAGGACTTCGAGAAATCTCTCAGTGCCCAGGAAGAAAAAATCACAGTAAGACCCTTGTCATGTGGTCCATAGAGTAAACAATCCCTTTCTAAGAGGTTTGGGAGCTGTCTGCCCAGTACTCCAGGAATATGTAAGACCTCATGATGAGATCATTTGATCTTCTTGTACATGTAACACAGCTTTATGGAGCAGAATCACTTGATGGAAACCTCCAAATTCAGATATACCTTTGACTGACACTAAATCGGAGTAAGGCAACACGTGCTCATCCAATAAAGAAAACATGAGGTGCTCCTACAGCAGTTGATGTCTGCACACTTGAGGGGAATGAACAATCTTGTGCTGTTTCATAACATCAAGCAGATTCCTCCAGGCATGTCCACTTGCAACAGTGATGTCTGTGTCCGTAAGAGCTCACTCTTAAGAACTAGATACTTACCAAAAAAAAAAAAAAAGGATCTCATTCCCATAACCTTTTTACATTTAGGATTTTGTGTTAAACCGAATTCATAGCTATCCTAGAGTACATGCAACTCATGAGCCATAGGTTGGCTATGCCTGCAGGTGAGCATAATCAGCCAACTGGGTCCAGTGGTGGGTGCATGGCTCAATGCAGACCTTGACTATTAAGATTAGGATGTTTTCTCGTTTCTCTATAGCCTAGGCTAGGGTCATGTGCTTAGTGACCACTCTTGCCTTCCTTTCTAGGCACTGGATGAGTTTGCAACCAAGCTAATCCAAAATAACCACTACGCAATGGAGGACGTGGCTACTCGCCGAGATGCTGTGAGTTTCCTGGGCTTCTTGTGCAGTGTGCAGGTTCCCTTTCTGAGATATTTGTTGCAGTCAGTTGAGCTGGCCACCTTTTGGGGAGTATCAACTATAAAATCCCATGGTCCCTGTCTTTCAGCTCCTCAGCCGCCGAAATGCGCTCCACGAGCGAGCACTGCACCGCCGGGCCCAGCTGGCCGACTCCTTCCACCTGCAGCAGTTCTTCCGTGACTCGGATGAGCTCAAAAGCTGGGTCAACGAGAAGATGAAAACTGCCACTGACGAGGCTTACAAAGTAACGTACAGTCCGTTTTGTCACGTGGTCCTTGTCTAAAACTAGTTGGAGCTACAAAACAAACAGTTAACGAAGGGATTCCACAAACCGCACTAGCTGACATGCTGGCTCTTATGGACATGTAGTAACTCTGCACACTCAGGTTTAAAGCGAACCCTCTTGTTTTGATTGGCAGGATCCATCCAACCTGCAAGGCAAAGTCCAGAAGCATCAGGCTTTTGAGGCTGAGCTTTCAGCCAACCAGAGCCGTATTGATGCCCTAGAGAAAGCTGGGCAAAAGCTGATCGATGTCAACCACTATGCCAAGGAAGAAGTAGCAACTCGTATGAATGAGGTCATCAGTTTGTGGAAGAAACTTCTAGAGGCCACAGAACTGAAAGGGTAGGAGAAAGTAGAAAAGTGTTTGGTGATAGGCACGGTTGGGAAACTGAACACTTCTCTTTGGCTCAGCGTTCTAGGACCAGATAACACCCAGGAAGGGTAGAATGATAGTTTTGCTGTTAAGGATTGTTGCTATGTAGGGATTACTTGGCTTGGGTTCTCAATACTTTGATCATCTGGTAAGTTTGATTGAAGATAGTGGTTGGTTGGAGAGACTAAAGGGAATGAATTGAGCCTTCTCACTTAAAATCACAGATGAGCATGACGAGCCAGGAGTAGTATCTCATAAAATTAAAGATGCTTTCCAGACAGGCCTCCAGTTAGCCTGTAAAATGTAGAGCAGAAGTCATACTCGAGGTTTTCCCTTCAGCTATTCAGTAAACCTGGAGAGTGACTAAGATTCTCACCACAATCCTCCACCAGGATACCATGGCTCATGATCAGTGTTAATGAGTCACATTTCTCCCTTGAACAGGAATAAAACTCCGGGAAGCCAACCAGCAGCAACAATTTAATCGCAATGTTGAGGACATTGAATTGTGGCTGTATGAAGTCGAAGGTCACTTGGCTTCAGATGATTATGGCAAAGACCTCACCAATGTCCAGAACCTCCAGAAAAAGCACGCCCTTGCTAGAGGCAGATGTGGCTGCCCACCAGGTGGAGTGGGAAATGGGACCTGTGGTGGGGCAAGGCAGTGCTGGATGGGAGAATGGTGAATGGTGAACATTTCTAGATGAGACTGTTGGGGGGAAGGTGAAATACGTGACTGTCTTACAGAACTCTACATGCTTCTACTCAGAGTGTTTTCCCTCAGTGCTCTCCGGGAGCCTAAAATGAGGGAAGGCCATGGCAGAACAAATATTGTCAGGGTAGGGCAAGCACCATGTTAACTTTTCTTGGTGTCTGATGAATCCTCACACCAAGTAATAGGCTGGAGATGTGCAGAACAGAGTCTCTGGGAATTGGTCTCAGTTTTCAAACCTTATCATCCTGTCCCAGGATCGAATTGATGGCATCACAATTCAGGCCCGCCAGTTCCAAGATGCTGGCCATTTCGATGCCGAAAACATTAAGAAGAAGCAAGAGGCCCTTGTGGCTCGCTATGAGGCTCTCAAAGAACCGATGGTGGCCCGGAAACAGAAGCTGGCAGATTCTCTTCGTCTGCAGCAGCTCTTCCGAGACGTGGAGGATGAGGAAACCTGGATTCGAGAAAAGGAACCTATTGCTGCATCCACTAATAGAGGTTAGTCTATCTGCCCAGGCAGCACCATGCCACTGCAGCATCCCATAGCATAAAGGATTGTATCAGAGGGAGTGAGGTGAAGTTCAGACCCCTATACTGCAGCACTGGTGGGAGCCCGTAGTGTCAGTTCAATGCTGGTTGACAAGAGAATGGATTTTGCTTTTAGGCAAAGATCTAATTGGAGTCCAGAATCTGCTAAAGAAACATCAAGCTTTACAAGCAGAAATTGCTGGGCATGAACCCCGCATCAAAGCAGTGACACAGAAGGGAAATGCCATGGTGGAGGAAGGTGAGTAAATGTGGTCAGTGACTAGACCTGGTTTTGTTCTTTATGTCTACCCTCTTGGCTCTCAGTACATGGACCTGGACCCAGCCAGTGAGGCTCTGACCAGGCCTCATCTGGGAGTTTTGCTGTCAGTCAGTGTGCTTCTCACCATCATCCCTCCAGGCCATTTTGCTGCAGAGGACGTGAAGGCCAAACTGAGTGAGCTCAACCAGAAGTGGGAGGCACTGAAAGCCAAAGCCTCCCAGCGGAGGCAAGATCTAGAGGACTCGCTGCAGGCCCAGCAGTACTTTGCCGATGCCAACGAGGCTGAGTCCTGGATGCGGGAGAAGGAGCCCATTGTGGGCAGCACCGACTATGGAAAGGATGAGGACTCTGCTGAGGTAGCTCAGGCCTGAGCATCACATGTATTTGGGAAATGGGCCTGGCCTTAGACTAGAAGCAAAGTAGTGGAAAAGGTGCTGTAGGGAAGGGAAAGTATCTGCAGCTGCTTTTTAAAGTGTTTAGGAATCTTTTTTACTTTTAATTTTGGAAATTTAGGAACCAAAGAAAAGACTGCTTGTTGCCCACCTGCAACTGTTAAGTCACATTTATTGTTCATGTGGATGCAGACATGTAGTTAGACCATCTTATATAAGCATGCCAACACTGACACCCTTTTGTAAACTTAGCAATGCATGTACGTGCAACACTCAGTGCATACGCCCACACACATGTACCCTTTTTGCTAATCATCTGTTGTTTTACTGTAACTCTCATGTTTGGTTCATGAAGGTCTGAGACAGTTGTCTCCAGACCTACCTCTTGACGGTCTTGTCAAAAAAAGAATGAGAGATCTGGGCCATTGCCCAGTGGTAAAGCACTGCTGTAGCTTGTACACAGTTCTGGATTCCATTCCCAGTGCCACAAACCTCCCTAGGTGAGCTGAGCCTTCACAGGAGAACCAAAAACGCTGGAGATGTGTTAGTGGGGAGTGGCAAAGTTGCCTTGTAAAAAGGGGTTCTCAAGCATGTGAGGTAACTGTTCTGTGGGTGTCTGCATATGTCAGATCCTTTGTAAAGGTAAAGCAGGGGGAGAGAGGAGATTATAACGCAGCAGTATCTCGTCTCCTGAAAGTAAGAGGAAAAAGAGAAAGCCTGGCAAGGTGGCTCAGTGGGTAAAGGCACTTGTGTTAAGCCTGTTGACCTGAGTTCAATACCCAGGCTCATATAGTAGAATCAGAGATCTGACTTCTGCAAGTTGTCCTCTGACCTCCATGCATGTGCCACTGTGTGTACGTGTACACACACACACACACACACACACACACACACGAAGAAGTGTAAGCCAGGCTGGAGAGATGGTGCAGAGGTTAAGAACATTGGCTGTTCTTCCAGTGGTCCTGAGTTCAATTCCAGAAACCACATGGTGGCTCACAACCATCTACAATGGGATCTAATGCCCTCTTCTGGTGTACAGGCATATATGCAGGCAGAGCACTGTATATATAATAAATAAATAAAACTTAAAAAAAAAAAAAAAAGAAGTGTAAGCCAACATGAATGGGGGAAAATTCCACAAGGTCCCACCCCTAGATGAAAAGCTGTTAGTGATCAGTGGCTGAGAGAGGGAGAAACAGTTTCTTCCAGAGACAAGCTCCCATGTAGGTTGTCCAGTCACAAGTGGTCAGCCCCAGACACAAATTCATACATGTGCAGCAATAAATGTACTCAGTAGAGTGTGTGCGAGCGTGTGTAGAGAGAATAGTAATTGTAGAAAAGGAGGGAAGTATGGGAGTAGTTGACGGGGAGAGGGGAGTGGAGATGTAGGTGCACTACTCATGTATGATGTTCTCAAATGATTTTAAAAATATATTTTACAAAATATTAAAAAAAAATTAGGAGTATACAGAACAGCTAGCAGTCATGTCTTCTTATGGCAAGGGGCCTCTGAAGACAGACAAGATTCCATGTGTATGGTTTCAGGCTCTGCTCAAGAAGCATGAAGCTTTGATGTCTGATCTCAGCGCCTATGGCAGCAGCATCCAGGCTTTGCGAGAGCAGGCCCAGTCATGCCGGGTAAGTAGTGCTGCCGTTGTAGAGTACTGAGGGCCCAGGATGAGGCAAGGGGAATGGACAGACATTTAAGGCCGTGGGTCTTTGGGTTTGTTTGTGACAGGGTCTCACTATGTAGACCAGGCTGGCCCCAAACTCGGGTAAATGGCCTGCCTCTACTTTGTTTGCTGGATTTGTTTGAGTGTTGTGATTAAGGGCACATGCCACCATAACTGCCATGGGCAATGTTCTTCTCACACAGGTCTACAGTCAGGGTGTCACTTTATAGTCCAGGTAGGCCTCAAACTAACTGATTCTTCCCATTTAGCTTCTCAAGTGCTTTATTTATACGCATTAGCCACCGTACCCGGATATATTCAGTCATATATTTGTTTTAATGGTCAACAGCTTGAACAAATCTTTTTTGGTAGTTTCAGTAAAGAACTCTCAAGGAGCTGGGTGTAGTGGTACAAACCTTTAATCTCAGCACTCAGGAGGCAGAGGCAGACAGATCTCCAGAATGAGTTCAAGGCCAGCCTGGTCTATATAACTACTAAAATAGGATTGGCTCTTTACAAAGTTCTTTTTAAGTTTGAGGGCCACATAGAGAGAGACCCTGTCTCAAAAAAACAAAAAGAGAACTCTCATAAGTGTGTATTTAACATATCTGTTGAAGTTGGATTGTTGTGTGCTTGGGTGACACGTTATGAGTGACATTTAATCATTTTGCCTTTCCTTTGGATTGTTAGCAACAAGTGGCCCCCATGGATGATGAGACCGGGAAGGAGCTAGTCTTGGCTCTCTATGACTATCAGGAGAAGAGCCCTCGTGAGGTCACCATGAAGAAAGGGGATATCCTCACCTTGCTCAACAGCACCAACAAGGCAAGGCACAGGATGGCCAGGGTTGGGTGCATTAGCACCCTGGAGTATGTTCTCTGCTGGATATCCTTGGGTAGAATGGGAAGAGAAGGGGGTTACTTTATCAAAATCCCAGTCACTCTTCATTTATCCAAAGCCACATATGACTAGGGAAGTCCTAGATCAATCCTCTAGAGTCTTGGCATGTACAAGTAGAACCACGAGTCACTTGCAAGATCTTCACAATCACAATCAAAATCAAGTGTTCCAGCCGGGTGGTGGTGGCGCACGCCTGTAATCCCAGTACTCGGGAGGCAGAGGCAGGTGGATCTTTTATGAGTTTGAGGCCAGCCTGGTCTACAAAGCGAGTTCCAGGACAGCCTCCAAAGCTACAGAGAAACCCTGTCTCGAAAAACCAAAACAAACAAACAAAAAAAAATCAAGTGTTCCTGGCTGAACATTCTCCCTTCTGAGCCCTGATTTATTTGCTCCATAACTTACACTGTTGGTGGTGCATAACTTACACTGTTGGTGGTGGTGGTTTATAGTGCTGGCCCTGGAAGACAAGACCTCATAGAGGCTGGACAGACACTGTATACTACTGAGCCTATCTGTTGGTTACTCATCCAGACTGTGTAGTTGTAGCTCAAAATTAGCAGATAGTTGAAGGCAGCTGTGATACATCTTATACACTTCATCTTCAAATTAAATGCTATACAGTACATCAGCCTTCCTCCTTAGCCCATGCTGGTATGACACTGTCCTTGAAGGGAGAGATGTGTTCCTTCGCATACTACTTGACTGGTCATGAGGGATTCTGCTTCCCATCTTAGTTAAGATCAAAGAACTGTTCTGCCCATTGCTAGGGAACTCTGAGCCCGTCCTTAGTGGTTAAGGAAACCTGTGAGTCTTATCTGTTGTTAACATCTTTTGAACTAAAATCCAACTCTCTGGTCCACCTAGTTTGTCCAAGACCAGTGTTGCCCTGACATAGTTTTAAAGGTGAGGTTGAAAATACTGTGTGTGCTGTGCCCATGGTTACTTCTAAGCACATACGGCAGACACTTGAATTATAGTTAATATAACTGAAGCTCTTGATGAGTTTGGTTCCAATGTACAAAAGCTGAATAGGTCTGTGTTGCTAGTGGCTACAGTGTTGGACAGCATAGTTTGAACTAACTCTACATGGGAAGGCTGGCCTCCATAGTTAACTGCATCTTTAACCTGTAACCCTCCATGTGTCGCAGTGCAGAGTGACTCCAATCTGTCACAAGCTTCTTGAAGTAATAGAGCTCCTTTGTGTGTGGCTGCTACACACGCATGCAAATAGGCCAGTGTTTGGGGGGCTGGAGAGGTTGCTCAGCAGTTAGGAGCACTTTGCTCCTCTTCCAGAGGAGTTGAGTTCCCAGCACTATGTCACAAGACTCACAACTCCCTGTAACTCCAGCTGCAAGAACATCTGACATGCTTCTGGCCTCCATGGGCATACATGCGGGCACACACTTGTAACATACACACAAAAGACACAAAATTAAAAAAATAAAAAACCAGGCCAGCGTAAGCTCTGTCTTTCTCAGGAAAAGAATATGCTTTCATTTTTCTTTTTCTCTCCCTTAGGATTGGTGGAAAGTGGAAGTGAATGATCGTCAGGGTTTTGTGCCAGCTGCATATGTGAAGAAGCTTGACCCCGCCCAGTCAGCCTCGAGGGAGAACCTCCTGGAAGAGCAGGGCAGCATTGCGCTGCGCCAGGGGCAAATCGACAACCAGTAAGGGCTCAAACACACACAGCACAGGCTAGACAGCCCTCAGGGCTTAACCCACCTCAGTCAGACACAGTCAGGGGCTCTGGGGCCCTTTGTACTCTCTGTTTCCCTCGTCTCCTCACCCACAAATTCCCTTTTAGAGCCCAAATTCTGGACTAATACCTTAATCTCACTGGTTTTTTGCTGTGTTTCTGGGCTGCTTTTTCTACACCACATTTTACTACTTGATACAGTGTTAGCCTTTGGCTTACAGGCAAGATTCTTTTGGGGTTGAATTTTCAGATATCTTCTTACCCCTTGGCTCTGCCTCCCTTTGGACAGCTGCCTGGAGAGCTGCTCTCTCTTCCATAGCTTTAGATTCAGAGAACGTAATTTATTTTTTAAGCTTGTTTTCTCCTCATCATATAGATAAGCCCCATATTGTACTGTTTGTCTGTCCTGTAGTGCATATCTTACTCTGCTAATGAAGTCAACAGCTTTGGGCACCTGGGAAATACCCAGGACATATATTTCCAAGTCCGGTAGGGCTTAGAATAAGTGCTTTTCTGACCTTAATGATGTTGAAATGACAAGAACCATTTGTTCACGTAGGAATTCTTCACTGTTACTGCATAGACAAGGGGACACTTGAGTTTGTGTTCTTGTCACAGGCCTGGGTCATAAAAGAACACAGTATTGATGGAGATAGTGTTGCTGAACTGGCTGTTAGAATCAGCACTGTCCTTCAAGTCTGTTCTGTCCCCTGGCCTTGCTCTGTGCAGTTAAGTGTTTGCAGTACAGGGAACGCTGCCTTAATGTAGCAGACTTGTCAGGAACATGAAGGTAAACTAACCCTCTCATTTAATTTTCCTGCCGTTCTCCACTGTGATTTTTATTCATGGCCTGGGCTGCTTCTGAGAGCTTTTGAATGATTCCTGAGTTTTTCCCACTTCAAGCATCTGCCGTCATGGCACCAGTCGGAGCTGCTGCTTTTCATTCCCGTGGATTAATCCCACTAATGTATGCATGCTTTTGCTGTACCCTCTGTGCAGGACACGCATAACTAAGGAGGCCGGCAGTGTATCTCTGCGTATGAAACAGGTGGAAGAACTGTGAGTAGGCTGAGAGCCTCGCTGAGCCCCTGTCCACTGCTCCACCTGTCCATTCTCCCTCTGCCGCTTTTCTCCAAAGCACTGTCCATTCAGAAAAAGGTGGTGCAAGGACTCGCCACATCAGTAGCACGGCTTTGCTGGCTGTGCAAGCCCTCTGTGGGTCTGCTCTCCTCAGCTGCTTCTGCTGCTTGTGTTGGAGTGGTGTTGGTTCACTCTAATTGTGTGATGCACAGGAGCAGTCCCTGTCCTCTATAAACCTGCAGCCAGTTTTGCCGTAGTCTTCAGTAGGGAGGAAGTGAAGTGCTGCTTAGAGGTTGAGGGGCTCTGATTTCTGGTAACTTGGCACTTTTTTTTGTTTGTTTGGGAAACTTAGATTTAGTGATGATTTTCAGATTTTTCTTTAACTTTGAATTTGATTTCTTAATCAGATTTGTTGTTTTTGTGTCTCTAAAGATTGTGGCAGCTGAGTTTTTTGTATCTTAGTTCACATGGGTTAGAAAATTCTTTGATTCTTAGGTCTTGCAGATGATGACGTTGTATACATACCAGATGTTCTTTCAGTAACTTGCTGAAAAATACACAGATCACTATGGAAATGTCCTACTGGCCAGAGATGGAATATCCTGTATTGGACTGTGTTAAAGCTCTTATCTTCCCCGATTTAGGGGCTGCTCAGAGAATTATGAAAACCAAGACAATCCCTTATATGTAGTTTCATCTTTGTGTAGCGTCATCTCATCTCTCCAATGTAGTCCCATGAACATTTTGTTTCTGTGCTAAGTGCTTGGTTTCAGGCTTCAGTGGTCATCATAATTGCAAACTTGGCCTGGAGATGAATGTGCCCCAGCCAGTTATGACCAGTGTACTGTGCGCTTATCCCTGAAGCTGTAGTTTGGGTGCTTACTTAGTATCCTCATCTTTGTGTGCTCTGATCCTTTGTTGATCCTTTGTTGCTAGGCATCATCATTACAAAACCATGCCTTGGATCACACCTCAGGTGCCTAGTGGTTGTCCTGTGTTAGCATCTTTGGGTTCTTGCCCATTTTGTCACCCTCTTGACTTCTGTCAGATATCAGTCTCTGCTGGAACTGGGTGAGAAGCGGAAAGGCATGTTGGAGAAGAGCTGTAAGAAGTTCATGTTGTTCCGGGAAGCGAATGAGCTGCAGCAGTGGATCAATGAGAAGGAGGCTGCTCTAACGAGTGAAGAAGTTGGCGCAGACTTGGAGCAGGTTGAAGTGCTGCAGAAAAAGTTCGATGACTTCCAGAAGGTATGAGACGCTTGCAGTGCGGCTGCAGAGTTGTGTAAATATCTAGTTCTGGGAGCGGGAGGCATGGCTCAGCAGTTAGGGCACCCGGAGGAGCTAGCTTCCGTTCCCAGAATCCACATAGTGGCTCACAGTCGTCTATACCTCCATTTTACTTCCTCCACAGGCACCAGGCACAAACTTGGTACATGAACACACATGAAGGCAAAACAACATACACATAAAATTAATAATTTGAAATTTTTGTTTTTGTTTTGTTTTAAGATTTATTTATTATGTATACAGTGTTCTGTCTTCACTTATCCCTGCAGGCCAGAAGAGGGCACCAGATCTCATTACAGATGGTTGTGAGCCACCATGTGGTTGCTGGGAATTGAACTCAGGACCTCTGGAAGAACAGCCAGTGCTCTTAACTGCTGAGCCATCTCTCCAGCCCAATTTGAAATTTTTTTAAGGAACTGGAGAAATGGCTTAGAGGTTAAGAGCACCGACTGCTCTTGCAGAGGACCCAGGTTTGATTCCCCTCACCCGTACTTACAGTTACAGTCTTTATCTGTAACTCATGTAGTACACAGACATTAGACAAAACACCAATTCACTAAGTGAGTAAAGTTTAAAAAAAAAAAAAAACTTGGCATTTAAATTTCTTGTTTTCCTTGTTTCGTTTTTTTTTTTTGAGACAGGGTTTTTCTGTGCAGTTCTAGCTCTCTGGAACTTACTCTGTAGACCAGGCTGGCCTCGAACTCACAGAGATCTGCCTGCTTCTGCCTCCAGAGTGCTGGGATTAAAGGCGAGCACCATCATTGCCTGGCTTTTAAAATAAATACGTGTGTGTGTGTGTGTGTGTGTGTGTGTGTGTGTGCGCGCGCGTAAAGATTTATCTATTTATTTATGTATTCAGTGGTCCTTCTGCATGTGTGCCTGCATGCCAGAAGAGGACATCAGATCTCATTACAGATGGTTGTGAGCCACCATGTGGATGCTGGGAATTGAACTCGGGACCTCTGGAAGAGTAGTCAATGCTTTTAACCTCTGAATTAATCTCTCCAGGCATATATATGTGTATATATGTATGTATATGTATATGTATACATACATACATATATACACATATATATGTGTGTGTTATATATTATATATTTTTTAAGTATTGGTTCTCACGGGGCAGTGGTGGTACACACTTTTAATCCCAGCACTAGGAGGCAGAGGCAGGTGGATCTCTGTGAGTTCAAGGTCAGCCTGGTCTACAGAGTGAGTTCAGGACAGCCGGGGCTACACAGAGAAACCCTGTCTCTAAAAAAAGAGGGTGGGTGGGTTAGTTCTTAGGACATGAGATGGCTCACTGGGTTAAGGTGTTTGCCACCAAGCCTGAGATTATTCTGACTTCAGTCTCCAGAACCCATTTAACTTGGTGGCTGGAGAGAACTGACTTACACAAGTTGTCCTCTTAACATCATACATATACAATGGCACACTCACCCCCACCACACACAGAAAAGTAATACAAAACAAAAGAAGTTTTTCTTTTGGGCCTGACAGCAGATTACTGAAGTGAAGATCTTGTGGGTTGTGTTATCTATATGACTTTTGAATTTACTCTCTGTAGCTTCTGTTTTTGTCCAGTGCTGGGGACTTAAAATGTCCCCTCCCCTGACTTGCTATTTGTGTATTTAATTATTGTGCCTTTTACTTCAAAGGATCTGAAAGCCAATGAGTCTCGGCTGAAGGACATTAACAAAGTAGCTGAAGACCTGGAGTCTGAAGGTCTGATGGCAGAGGAAGTACAAGCTGTGCAGCAGCAGGTGGGTGTCTTGATCTTGGACCAAGGTTCTTCCTCAAGTCCTTCATAGCCCCAGAGGCCTCATTCTTTCATTTATTTATTTGTTTGTTTGTTTAATTTTTAAGACAGGCTTTCTTTGTGTAATTTTAGTGCCTGTTCTGGATCTTGCTGTATGGACCAGGCTGGCCTCGAACTCACAGAGATCCACCTGTCAAGACCACATTCTGTAACACAGATTTGAGGCCAGTGTAGTTCATACTCCATCCATCCCATGCTCTCCCTAAGCCCATAAAGAGCTGTAGAAGTTAAATGTCTGCTGCCATTGGCTTCAAGTTCTTAAATTCCTTAAAGAGATAAGTGTTGCACATATAAACATTAGATTTGGAGTTCTGCTAGCTAGTGATTTCCTAACTAGATTTCCAGTGTGTTTTCTGTGGCTCTTATTTCCACCTACATTTACTGTATGGCATTCTGAATCATGTTTCCTCTGTATTAACACACCGATTTCCTTCTCTCCTTGTAGGAAGTGTATGGCATGATGCCCAGGGTAAGTCACAGGGTTCCATATAGATAGAGCTCAATCTTGGCAAGGATTTAGATCTTGGGAAGAATGTAAAGGCAAGAGCTGCTGAATGACAGAGACCTTTTGTTGTGTAAGAATGTGAAGAAGAAATTCTAGACATCTATGCTGCCTGCCATTCTCCAGAACAAAAGTGAGGGCGTTTTGTTGTTAGAGTGTTGGCCAGATTGGCATGGAACTCATTATATAGCTAAGACTGGCTGCAAATTCACAATCCTGCCTCAGCCTCCCTAATTCTAAGGTTATAGGAGCTTATCACCTACCTGGCCAAAACTTGTTTGATCTTTATCTTTCTAAAATTTTTTCCCTAATACTATTCCCTTATTGTTTATGTTTGTTTTTTTTTTTTTTTTTCAAAGAATTCTATGAGTATGACTTAAAGAAAAGATGACCATTATATTGAATTTCTTCCTTCCATCTCTTTTACTGTATTTGGAAAAAAATAAGCCAGACGGTGGTGGTGCACGCCTTTAATCCCAGCACTCAGGAGGCAGAGCCAGGCGGATCTCTGAGTTCAAGGCCAGCCTGGGCTACAGAGCGAGATCCAGGAAAGGCGCAAAGCTATACAGAGAAACCCTGTCTTGAAAAACCAAAAAATAAAAAATAAATAAAAACAGTAGGGAGCTATAGAGTTGGCTCAGCAGTTACAAGTACTTGTTGCTCTTGCAGAGAATCTGAAATCAGTTCAGCACTCATATGATGGGTGGCTCACAGCCATTCTTAACTTCAATTCCAAGGAATCTGATGCCCTCCTCTGAACACCCTGGGCACCAGGCACACAGGTGGTACATGTTACTTACATGCAGACAAAACACCCATCGACACAAAGTGGCTCTTAAAAGGGAAGGAGGATTTTTTACATGTTAGGTGATTGCTTTCAGCCAGCCTTAGGTTGGTTGCTAGGTAGTCAGCTCTGAGTTCCATAGTAGTGAAGATGAACTGTTGGGTTTCCTCTGGGATCACAGTCGCTGACTGGAAAGGGTCTGTGCTATGACATGCTGCCTGACTCCTTTTTTTTTGACTAGGATGAAGCAGATTCCAAGACGGCCTCCCCATGGAAGGTAAGAACTCCTTTGGCATTACTAGTTCAAGTGTTTTGCAGGAACTTGCAGCACCTTATGTTCTTCGTTGTGTGCCTTTTTCTTGGTATCCAGCTTTCACTTGGGTGGTACAGCCTCCTTCTAACCTTAGTGGCTGTAGTCTGCTGTCTGTGAACTGGCAAGCATAATACACAGAAGCAGAAGACCCAGCAAGGGTGGGCCGTCTTGATCCCAGAGTACACCTTACCACAGGATGACAGGATAGGAGGTCTGTTTCTAGGACTGAGAATGGGAGTGACAGTGGGCCTCCTGTCATACCTGAGTGACCAGATCTGTAGCTCAAGGAAACCTGTGTATAGAATGTCCCATCTCCAAAGCAGGAAGGGGAGGAGCAAGTCACTCCTACAGCACAGCTGACGTCACTCACCCAGTGCAGGGTTAGTACTGCACCAGAACAGCAAAGCTCTGCCAGAGAATGTGGAAGGAGGCTTGATATACCATGCTTGCAGCTAAGATTGCACCACCAGCTAGACACACTTTAGTTTCACAGGATCTTCTCTTCTGGCTCAGCTCTTGTAATTCATTGCTTAAGCTACAAACCGGTTACAGGTAGACTTCTGTGTTACATAAAAGTACATTCTCAGGACAGAAGACAGCTTGGAAATGTAGCTTCTCTGCTCACCTGTGCGCTTTTCAGGCATCTTGTCTAAGCTGTCTCAGCCCAGGCTTAGTCTTCCTCACAGTTCTATTATTAACTTGGTTTAAAAAAATAAAAAAGGTGGGGGCTGGAGAGATGGCTCAGAGGTTAAGAGCACTGGCTGCTCTTCCAGAGGTCCTGAGTTCAATTCCCAGCACCCACATGGTGGCTCACAACCATCTGTAATGAGATCTGGTGCCATCTTTAGTGTACATAATAAAAATAAATAAATCTTTTAGAAAAATAATCAATAAGTAAGGTATGGGTCTTTTTCTTATTTGATTCAGTTCTTTATGTCCCACTCTTACTTTTTCTCATAGCAAAATGGAATTGAATTTGACTCCCTGTCTGAATGCTCTGCCAAGCTTTTCTAGCAATGGATATTCTTTTGAAAGTTGATTTAAAAAACAAAACAGGATCTCAGGGCTGGAGAGATGGCTCAGAGGTTAAGAGCACTGGCTGTTCTTCCAAAGTTCCTGAGTTCAATTCCCAGCAACCACATCACCGGTGGCTCACAACCATCTGTAATGAGATCTGGGGCAGGCAGAAATATTTATACATAATAAATAAATCTTTAAAAAACAAAAAAACCCAGGATCTCACGTAGTCCTGGCCAGCCTCGAACTCACTACATAGACCGCTGATCTGGAAGTCACAAAACTAGTTTGGTCTTGAACTCACAGAGAACCACCTACCTTTGCCCCCCAAGTATTGAAATTAAAGACATGCACCACAGTGCCTAGCTGAAAAGAACAGTTTTACAATTGCACATGTTTGTTGTGTATATATGTGTGTGGGAACACCCATCACACAAGTTTATGGCAACCAGAGGACAGCTGGCAGGGGTTGGTTCTCCCTTTTGTACTATGTAGATCCTGGGGGTTGAAAGGTCACCAAGTTGGCAGCAACTGCTTTACTTGCTAAACTATCTCACTGGCACAGATTTAGATCTTGTGAACTGTCTCCTGTTTCTAAGAAGGTTTGGAAGATGACTGCCCTGCCTTCTGGACCCTATATAATAC
The DNA here is from genome assembly GCF_903995425.1 of Onychomys torridus. Taxonomy (NCBI): domain Eukaryota; kingdom Metazoa; phylum Chordata; class Mammalia; order Rodentia; family Cricetidae; genus Onychomys; species Onychomys torridus. Next base: position 8,973,255 of record NC_050446.1, on the reverse strand, counting down.
CCGCATGTCATCTGGGGTTCATGGGAACATTTGATGGTTTCCCTCCTCTGCATCAGAGCTGAGCCCTGCCTTTTTTTTTTTTTTTTTTTTTCCTTATCATACTTGAAAGACTTAGAGCCAAGAGGAATTTTTTGTTTTGTTTTTTGGTTTTTTGTTTGTAAGCTGGATGGAATAGCACACTTTGTCGCTCCTTGGCCGTTTACAAGTATCTGCATTGTGGAGGAGAAAGCTAATTCATTGGCTTGCTTCCATTTGCACTCAGGAATACTGTCCTCTTTTCTTCAGGACACTGTTAGAAACCACAGCCTAGTAACCACATTAGCATGGAATGAGAGATTTTTGCCCCTCACTAGTAAACTTCACATTAGCCAGTGTGTGTAGAACTGTTTTCTGGAGGGCTTTGGTATGGACAGTAATGTGTACCATTCCTGACTCTGGGCGCATTCCTTCTTCAGCGGCTGTCTTCATTCACTCTCCACTTGGGTATGCCTCACCCTGCAGCCAGCTCCACTGATGTACTTGGTGTTTCCTGATGCTCTTCTAGTGGTTGGAGTTTTTATTAATGCCCTTGCTTCAGATTTCTGTGTAGGATAACGTGGGTTGAGTGTTGGGACCTACTTGGTGGTACTAGCAGATCTGTCTCTGAATAGAAAGTCTTTTGATTGGTTTTCCTGTGCTCTCCTCTCACAGTCTGCTCGCCTGATGGTCCACACAGTGGCCACCTTCAACTCCATCAAGGTAAGAAGTAGTGGGGGCTGGAGAGATGGCTTAGAAGTTAAATCTCACTGGCTGCTCTTCCAGAGGTTCTGAGTTCAATTCCCAGCACCCACATGGTGGCTCACAACCATCAGAAATGAGATTCTGGTGTGCAAGCATACATGCAGGTAGAACACAGCATACACAATAAATAAATCTTAAAAAGAAAAGATAACAAGTGCAGACCCTGCTTTCCTTTTCTTCACTAATTTCCTTCTCTTGACTACAGTAGAAGGCATGCTGTGACTGAGCGCGCTCCATAGATCCCAGAAACATACTCAAGCACCCTCACCAGATCCTGAGAGCCATGAAATAGCTTGATCAGGATTCTTTCATTATTGTGGTTTGGGTTTTGGTTTTTCAAGACAGGGTTTCTCTATGTAGCTGTGGCTGTCCTGAAACTCTCCCTGTAGCCCAGGCTGGCCTCAAGCTCACGGAGGTCCTCCTGCCTCTGCCTCCCAAGTGCTGGGGTTAAAGGCGCCCCACCACCACCGCCACCCGGCTTGGTCAGGTCTCTTGATCCAGACTTCAGTGAGCATGTCTAAGTTACTTTTCTATTGCTGTGACAACACTGACCAAGGCAGTTTATGAAAGGAAGTGCTTAATTAGGCTTAAGGTTTCAGGTTAGAGTCCACGACGGAATAGCAGCAGGAACAGCTGAGAGTCTCGTCTTATTCTACAAACAGGAGGCAGAGAGAATACACTTGGAATGACCAGTCTTTTGAAACCTCTAACTCCCAGTGACAAACCTCCACCAACAAAGGCAGACAGTTTCTTCCCAAACAGTTCAACCAGTGGGGACCAAGTTTTCAAACATTAGCCTATGGGAAGCATTCTTATCCAGTTGCACACAGAGCAATGCTAAAAACCCTCACTGGGATTTCCAGTTGCCTGCACTCACCTTTCCCAGGTCTGCTCTGGCCCAAGACTTCATTGGTCGTAGTACTGAGAGAAGACTCTTAGATGTGTCACTTGTGACTTAAGTGTCACGTGCCAGGCACCAATGTTACAAAGAGGGTTCCTAGAACAGGCATTTGAGGACTTCTCAGGCTATTGTATATGACTGGTTTCAATCTGCACAAGATCACTGCTGTGGCACTGCTGGTGTATTTGCAAGGAAGGTCGGAAATGGAAAATCACAGGTGTCCTACCACTTGTAGTTGACTCGTTTTCCTAAGGTCTGTTTGTGGGTGTGCCAGAACAGGTTAGAAGACTGATGTTTCCATTCTCCTGCAGGAGCTGAATGAGCGTTGGCGGTCTTTGCAACAGCTGGCTGAGGAGCGTAGCCAGCTCTTGGGCAGCGCACATGAAGTACAGAGGTTCCACAGGTGAGGTTTGGCTGGGGCAGGAAGAAATGAGGACTTTGCACCTCATAGATGGGGTTTGCTGAGTGGAATCTCACATAAGTAGCTATAACTTGTTGATGTTTGGGCCCTTAACATCAAAGCCGATTAAGACACAGTGGATGTGGCCAGGTGGTGGTGGCGCACGCCTTTAATCTCAGCACTTGGGAGGCAGAGGCAAGCAGATCTCTTGAGTACAAGGCCAGCCTGGTCTACAGAGTGAGTTCTAGGACAGCCAGGGCTACACAGAGAAACCCTGTCTCAAAAACAAAACAAATGGACTGGAGAGATGGCTCAGAGGTTAAGAGTACCAGTTGCTCTTCCAGAGGTCCTGAGTTCAATTCCCAGCAACCACATGGTGGCTCACAGCCATCTGTAATGAGATCTGGTGCTCTCTTCTGGCCTGCAGGGACACATGCAGGCAGGACACTGTATAATAAATAAATAAAATTTTAAAAAATACTTAAAAAAAACAAAACAAACAAACAAAAGACACAGTGGATGCTAGTTAATCCTACTGAGAGTAGATGTGTATAATTGTGACAGACACACAAGTGCCAGCACAAGAGGTTTCCTCTGACTGCCCTGGGCCAAAGGCCATAATGCTTGGGATTCACCATATGTCCTACTGCAGAGATGCTGATGAAACCAAAGAGTGGATTGAAGAAAAGAACCAGGCCTTGAACACAGACAATTACGGCCATGATCTAGCCAGTGTCCAAGCCCTGCAACGCAAGCATGAGGGCTTTGAGAGAGACCTTGCAGCTCTGGGCGACAAGGTAAGCGATGCTTGGGGGAAGTTGAGGCCTAAACTCTGCTGAGCACAGCTGTTTCTCTGGACATTCTTAGCACTCTTTGCCTATAGGTGAATTCCCTTGGGGAGACAGCCCAGCGCCTCATCCAGTCCCACCCTGAATCTGCAGAGGACTTAAAAGAAAAGTGCACGGAGTTAAACCAGGCCTGGACCAGCCTAGGGAAGCGTGCAGACCAGCGCAAGGCTAAATTGGGTGACTCCCATGACCTGCAGCGCTTCCTTAGTGATTTCCGGTAAAAACCAATTGTCTTAATTATGTTTCTGTTTCTGTGATAGGACACCATGACCAAGTCAACTTATGTAAAACACTGTTTATTTGGGGCTCACGGTTTCAGAGAATTACGAGTCTATAATCGTCATGGTAGGGGGAGCCTGACAGCAGGTATGGCATTGAAGCCATAGCTGAGAGCTCACGTCTTGAGAACTGACTGGGAATGGAGGGGCTTGTGGAGCTAGCCCCAGTGACACACCTCTAGCTAGCCCACACTCCCTAATTCTTCCCAAACAGTTCCCAGCCAGAAAGCAGACACTCTGATGTGTGAGCCGCTCTCGTTCCAACAGCATGCCGAGTGACACTCGAGATCTTTGTAATTGTCAATTTGACTTTAAAAACAGCCACTTAAGCGCACGCCTTTAACCCCAGCACTCAGGAGGCAGAGGCAGGAGGATCTCTGTGAGTTCAAGGCCGGCTTGGGCTACAAAGCGAGTTCTAGGAAAGGCGCAAAACTACACAGAGAAACCCTGTCTCGGAAGGAAAAAAAAAAAAAAACCACTTACTATAGAATATTCTAACTATCAAGTACCAGAAATCTTCAATCTCTGCACTGTGGGTATATGCATGTACACTCAGGTCCACATCACCTTGCTAACTGTTTTCTTCTTTATATTTCACTTAATATAGATACACTTACTCTTTCCTACCAGCCTTTTTGATTTAAAGTAGTGTCACAGAGAAGTTGAGTCATACAGAGTCAACTGTTGTACTGTTGCCTGCAGTTACCAGTTAATTTTGTGACACTCATTAATTACAGGGTCTTTTGTTTTCTGAACAACAATAGATTGTAGCTCCCAGCATTATACTTATCTCCCCTGTCATGAATTCATTAATGATAGCTAAACCCACTGGGTGATGGTGGCACACACCTTTAATCTCAGGAGGCAGAGGCAGGTGGATCTCTTGAGTTTGAAGACAGCCTGGTCTACAGAGTGAGTTCCAGGACAGCCAAGGCCGTTACGCAGTGAAACCCTGTCTTGAAAAAAAAATCTAAACTCATACTTATATTTTTTTGGTTGTCTCCAATATAAATTTCATAACTAAGGGTTGAGGATTTAGCTCAGTGGTAGAGCGCTCGCCTGGCAAGCGCAAGGCCCTTGAGTTCAAGCCTCAGCCCCAAAAATAAAAAGATTTCATAACTAGGAGTCTAGGGATTCTTTTTGATCCAGGATCCATCAGCCTGGAGCAATATCTCTACACCATTTGTTGTCTTTCATTTTTTAGGGTGTAATCTAGGTGTCTTACCATGATCTAGTGCTTCTGTTTTTAATGTCTATGTGATACTTCTCTGAGTGGGTGATGGACAGCATGCCTAGCATTTGTGTGGTCTCAGACATTCCCTCTGCTTGGATGGGAGCCAGCAGATGGTACCACTCCACTTTCCAGGCTTGGGTCCCCTGAAAAAGCAGGAAGTACACTTACCCATTGAGGCATCTCTCCAGTCCTCAGTCATTCACTTTTCCTCTGAAGAGTTCAGGGATTGTTTGTTTTGTTTATTTTTGGCTTTTTATAAAATACTTTAGGTTTTTTGATGGCATGTGGGGTAGGGGGTGGATACGTGCTTATGAATGCAGGTACCTGAAGAGGCCAGAAGAGGGAGTTGAACCTCTCTGAAGCTGAAGTTACGGGTCGTTGTGAGCTACCTAATGTAAATACTAGAAAATAAACTTGGGTCCTTTACAAGTGCATTACTTAGGGCTAGAGATGACTCAGCAGTTAAGAGCACTGTAGACCCAAGTTCAGTTTCCATCACCCACATGATGCCTCACAAACATCTGTAATTCCAGATCCAAGGGATCCCACACCTTCTGGTTTGTGCATAGTATGCAGACATACACACAAAATTAAAATAAGCAAATCTTTATTTTAAAAAAGGGGGGGGGAGAAACAGGAGCAGTAAGCAATCTCCGCCCCGCCCCCGCCCCCCCCATGTATGGGTGTTTTACTTGTATGTATGTCTGTACCACTTGTGTGCCTGGTCTCTGAGGGGATCAGAAGAGGATGCCAAATCCCCTGGAACTGAAGGTGGAGACCAATGATTGTGAGCTACCATGAGGGTGCTGGGAACTAAACCTGTGTCCTCTGTGCCACCCAGTGTCCCGGTGTGGGTTTTTTGTTTGTTTGTTTGTTTGTTTTTTCCCACCATTGTTGTTGTTTTGGTTTTTTCTTCCAAAAGCTTGTTTATTTGTTTTTATTTATTTATTTTTATTTTTTGGGTTTGGGCAGGGATTCTCTATGTAGTCCTGGTCTTAGAACTTGCTCTGTATACTAGGAACTGGAACTCAGAGACCATCTGCTTCTGCGTGCTGCGATAAAAGATGTGCACCACCATGTCAAGCTCTCCTTTCATAAAAGAAATGTTTTTTTTTTTTTTTTTTTTTTTTGAGCTGAGGATCGAACCCCCAGGGCCTTGCGCTTGCTAGGCAAGCACTCTACCACTGAGATAAATCCCCGACCCTTCTTTTACTTTTGGACATTATAATACAAATACATCATTTCTACCTTTCCTGCAGGTCCTCCTATGGATTCCTTTTGCTGTCTTTCAAATTCATGGCCTCTTTCTCGTTTTCTCCCTCCTTCCGTCCCTCCCTCCCTCTCTCCCTCTCTCCCTCCTTTCCTCTCTCCCTTCTTTCTGTGTGTATGTGTGTGTATACGTACATACACACACATACATACATTCCTAAATACAACCTGCTCAGTCTGTACAATGTTGCTTTTTCATATGTTTTCAGGGCTGACCACTTGGTGTTGCTGTTGTGCTCTTCCCTGGGAAGACTGTTTCTCCCACCTCAGCATTCTGTAGTTACCTGTGGTGTGGTGTGGTTTGGTTTGAGACAGGGTTTCTCTGTGTAGCTCTGGCTGTCCTGGAACTTACTCTGTAGACCAGGCTGGCCTCAAACTGTCTGCCTCTGTCTCCTGAGGTGTGGGCCACCACTGCCTGGCCTGTGTTTCTTTATTTAGTGTTGAAGTCTTGAAAACTTCTCTTTCCACATGAACATGTCTTTCTTTGGGATGTTTAGATGTTTAGGCGGCCACTTTGCTAAGACTTACTGGTGTGACTTCTGATGTTTCTAGGAGACAGTCTCACAGAGGACTCCGCTCCTCTGGCTCTTACGGTCTTTCTGCCTCTCTTCTGCAACAGTCCCGAGCCTGAAGTGCAGGAGTTGTGTTGTGGATGTGTCCCTTAGGGCTGGGCTTTATGACTGCATTTTAACGGGTTATGTTTTTCTGTAATGATCTCCATCTATTGCGAAGAGATGTGTTGCTTGATGATGGGTAAGAACTACACATACCCCACTAGGCCCAGGAGAAGGAGTCCCTTTTTTTTTTTTTTTTTTTTTTTTGTTTTTGGAGACAGGGTTTCTCCATGTGGTTTGGTGCCTGTCCTGGATCTCGCTCTGTAGACCAGGCTGGCCTCGAACTCACAGAGATCCATGTGGCTTTGCCCTCCCAAGTGCTAGGATCAAAGGCGTGTGCCACCAGCGCCTGCTGCCTTCTTTTTTATTGGTAACACAAACAAGAGGCTATAAGACCCAGCCCTGTTCAATATATGACTAGGTTAACCTAAAAGAACCCTCGGGGGCTGGAGAGATGCTCAGTGGCTATGAGCACTGACTGCTCTTCCAGAGGACCTAGGTCAATTCCCAGCACCCACATGGCAGCTCACAACCATCTGTGACTCCAGTTCCAGGCAACCTGACACCCACGGCAAAACACCAATGCACACAAAATAAAAATAAATAAATGAAAATAGCTTTGACAGTTTAAAAAATTAATAATATTAAACCTTCTGAGGCAGAAATGATGCAGCCATTTCCTGGGCAGAAGGCCTGCTTATTGGCAGATACTGTAATGGGTGTTCCTGTATGGATCTGGTTTCTAGGGACCTCATGTCTTGGATCAATGGGATACGAGGGTTGGTATCTTCAGATGAGCTAGCCAAGGATGTCACTGGAGCTGAGGCTTTGCTGGAACGACACCAGGTAGGACCTGCTGGCTTAGTGGCTTTATTCCTCCCCTCTTGGGAGCCAGTGGTTGATACGAGTGTCGGCATCTTCTGCAAGTTACCTCATCACTTCTCTCCTCTTGGCAGGAACACCGGACAGAAATTGATGCCAGGGCTGGCACTTTCCAGGCATTTGAGCAGTTTGGGCAACAGCTGTTGGCTCATGGGCACTATGCCAGCCCAGAGATCAAGGAGAAACTTGATATTCTTGAGCAGGAGCGTACAGACCTAGAGAAGGCCTGGGTTCAGCGCAGAATGATGCTGGACCACTGCTTGGAGTTGCAGGTGTGTGCATTTGAGTTCTCATCAGACGTTTCTTGCCAATGGCCATATTTTTCTTCACATCTGCCTGTCCACTCTCTAGCTGTTCCATCGGGACTGTGAGCAAGCAGAGAACTGGATGGCAGCCCGGGAGGCCTTCCTAAACACAGAAGACAAAGGAGACTCGCTGGACAGTGTGGAGGCTCTAATCAAAAAACATGAAGACTTTGACAAAGCTATCAATGTCCAGGTGGGCCCTGACCATGAGGTCCTAGTCTGGATTTGACCTGAGTCAATTTGGTGGCAGTCCTATCATAGTGACTAGGTTAAAAAAAGTTACTGACTTGGTTGTATTAGTTAGATGCTACTAATAGCCTTGTTAATATTGTTATTCAGGAGTCAGATGCAGGTGGAGCTCTGAAGTTCAAGGCCAGCCTGGGCTACATAGAATATTCCAGGTTAGCCAGGGCTATATAGTCAGACCCTGTCTCCAAAACAAAAAATGCTATTCAGGTGGCAGGTATAGCTATGTGTTAGATTACTACCTAGTAGGCTATAGGGTCCTGGATTCAGTCTCCAGTACTGCAAAAAAAAAAAAAAAAAAAAAAATTAGCACAACTAAAATTTTCATACCAACTTCAAAAAATAAACATTATGTTGGACTAGATACCTAACTGAGTGGTTAAGATCACCTATGTACTACTCTCGGAAAGCACTTGATTTCAATTCCCAGCCCCTTCATCAGGTGGTTCACAAGTGTGTGTAACTCTCGCTCTAGGGGATCTGATGCGTCTCTCTGCAGGCACCTACATTCAACGTTTATATGTACCTACTTACATAAGCATGAACACATACCCATAATTAAAAATAAATTATGAACCCTTTTCTCTTTCCTCTCTCTTCTCTCCACTCTGTCTCTCCCCCTCTCTCTCTCTCTCCCCCTCCCCCTCCCTCTCCCCCCCTTTCTCTCCCAATAAAGCTCTAGAAAGGTAAAAAAATAAATATAAATAAATAAATTATGAGCAGCCATATGGTTGCTGGGAACAAAACCCAGGTCCACTACAAGAGCAGCAAGTGCTCTTAATGGCTAAGCCACCTCTCCAGCCCTCAGATTTGTTCTATTTTGTATTTTGAGACAGGATTTTTTTTTCTGTTTAGTCCTGGCTACCCTGGAAATAGCTATTGTGGTACAGGCCTTGAACTCTGAGAGATCAGCCTGCCTCTGTTGAGATTAAAGGTGTGTGCCACCATGCCTAGCCAAAAAATAAATATTTTTAGGGGTGAAAATTTATGTTTTGATAAGTTAATTCATTAAAACAAAGAACAAGGGGTTGGGGATTTAGCTCAGTGGTAGCAAGCACAAGGTCCTCCTGGGTTCGGTCCTCAGCTCTGGGGGGGGAGGGGGACACGACAAAATAGATAAAAACTGTGACCTGAAAACCATTTTGTTGAAAACAGAACAGTGGTCATTTGATGAGCCTAATTTGTTATGGCGTCTGCTGGTGTCCCAGCGCCTGTACAGCTCAGTATGACCTGAAGTCCTCTTGAACTAAACCCTACTCTAGTAATGATGATAATCAAGCTGGCTTCTAAGGTGTCGGTGTGTTCCGATCCTGCCACCAGTTAGTTCCAAAGTGTAACCATCTCCTCTGAAAGCCAGCAGGCTGACAGACCTTGTCCAGCCCACCCTGACCTCTTCGTCTGTTTGTTCTCAGGAGGAAAAGATCGCTGCCCTGCAGGCCTTTGCCGACCAGCTCATTGCTGTCGACCACTATGCCAAGGGAGACATTGCAAACCGTCGCAATGAGGTCCTTGACAGGTGGGTGTCCTATGGTGATGGCCTTCACCAGCTCTGAGAAGATGAATGCCCACATGTGAGAAGCCACACCTCCTCCAGCTTCTTCTGTTCTGGTTAAAAACACTCACATTTGATCTTCACTCACAGGTGGCGCCGCCTGAAAGCCCAGATGATTGAGAAAAGGTCAAAACTTGGAGAATCTCAAACCCTTCAGCAGTTCAGCCGGGATGTGGATGAAATTGAGGCCTGGATCAGTGAGAAGTTACAGACAGCAAGTGATGAGTCCTATAAGGACCCCACCAACATCCAGGTGAGTGGATTGGGGCTTGTTCTGGAGTGCCCGTGTCAGAGTCCAGTTGTTAAATGCAAATCTGTGAAGGAGCATGCACATAAAACCACCCGCCCCTGCCGGAGCTTAGCAAGAGTCCCTGGGCCAGTGGGCAACACTGCTGAACTGGTAGAGCCATTTGAAAGCTGTTCCCTTGCTAGTCTCCATAGAAGCTAGAAGCTTGTCTGCTCTAATGTATCTAAGGGTCCTGCTCCTGTGCTGTTCCCAAATGTGAATTTCCTGGGGAAGTGTGATGGCAGAATGAGTCTTTAATAGCTGAGACATGTTCAAATCAGTGTACTGAACTCTTCTTTCAATCTGTTTTTGTAGCTTTCCAAGCTGCTGGTAAGTTTTATATGTTTTTAAGAGTTATAGATTTGTGAGCTCTGGGGTTTATGTTCTACTTTGTAGAGTACTGTTAACTGTGGTCATGTGTGGTCCGCTGGTATCTACTCATCCATCATCATTCTAATCCCCAGTCACCCTCCATGCAAGTGTCCCTGTGAGATGTGGCTTTCTCTGTTATAATTAGCTGGCAGTCCTAACTCTTCATCCCACTTCATCATCCAGTCAGATTCTGTACAGTGTTTGGTTTGGGGGCAGTAGTTGTCCACTTTCTTTCAAGGGGTGCTTTTGAAAATGGAATATCGGCTTTTATGTGTAGACTGTGACTTTGTTTTCCTGGGCTCAAGGTGTCAAGTAGCCTGGACAGAGTAGGCTAGCTTGGGGTGAATCCAGTACACACCCAGGCTGGTGTCCAGAGGTGCTGGCCTAGAGAACTGGAATAGTAAGATGTGCTTCCAAATCTAATCAGCCATTTCTCAGGAGATCACAAAAAGAGATAATCTGTTGTCACATGGCTCAAAAGTCCCAGAGCTGGGAAGAGGAATCAGTTTGGACCAGCAATGATGAAAGCAGAGCACAGGTGGCTGTGTTGTCAGGATCTGTGGCTGAGACCTGTTGGTCCTGGTGCTGCTTTAGCGGCCAGGGTCCCTCCCTGCAACACTTACTGCCTCTGAAATGAAACATTAGGTGCAGAATTCTTGGCCAACTAAACTGTTTTGTTGGGGTTTTAGGTTTTTTTGTTTTTGTTTGTTTTCTCTCTCTTAGTTTCCTTTCCCAATAACATTCTCCCCTGAGACTATTTCTCACCCTGTGTTTTTCCCAGAATTGTGTTACAGCCACTGTATCCTCACAATCATAGCTCTTAACGTGTCTCATTATCTTTTGTTCCTTAACAAATTCTTAGAAATTCCAGCTCTCTTCTTCCTGGCAAAAATAAGATCCAGCCTACCTATAGACTGGGTTTTAGCAGCCTCGTGTTTTGATTAATGACAGATAGCAAATAGAAGCCTGAAAAGCCAAATCTTCCTCAACAGAAAGACCCACTGCAGCCATCAGAAGTGTTTTGTTGGATAGCCCACACATGTCACCAGTCAGGACTTCTGTCTAGGAGGATAAAGACAGAGGTTGATATGGGCACATGATTAGATTCAGAACTAAAATTGATCCCAGTCTCCTATAAAATGTTAAAAGTACAGAATTTGAGGCTTTGCTCCCAGCCTGCTGGTGAGCTGTTCAGAACTGGCTTTTACCTCACTGCCCCTGAGCTAGTTTATCTCCCTTTCTGGCCTAAAGGTTTAGGTCCTATAGACCCCAAACCATAGCACCCATACAACCTGTGGTGGCTTTCTGTCAACACCAATGCTTGACTTGTTTCTTACCTTCCCAGCACTCCCTCTCTCCTGAGCATCTCTTTTTGCCTTAATGACAAGCCTGGCAAGAACTGCCTCTGAATGGTGGTTTGATATTTTCAGAGCAAGCACCAGAAGCACCAAGCCTTTGAGGCAGAACTGCACGCCAATGCTGACCGGATCCGTGGCGTCATTGACATGGGCAACTCACTCATCGAGCGTGGGGCCTGTGCTGGCAGTGAGGACGCTGTCAAGGTATGGTCCAAGGACCTATACTATCTCCAGAAAGACCAGCAGCATGCTACTATCCACTGTACTACACCTGAAATACAGCTTAAGACCTGCAGTCTGTGGAATTCGAGAACACAGTTCCTGTGATTATTTCCACTTCCTCTTTGATGGTCTCTGATTTGGGTCTTAGGAATGGATCCTTCAGAGATTTCCCCATCCCAAGTGACCCCCATCTCTTCTTAAGGCCCGCCTGGCTGCCCTTGCAGACCAGTGGCAGTTCCTGGTGCAGAAATCAGCTGAGAAGAGCCAGAAGCTAAAAGAGGCCAATAAGCAGCAGAACTTCAACACTGGAATCAAAGACTTTGATTTCTGGCTCTCTGAGGTAATGTGCGATGGTCCTTGTTCCCTACCATCAGGGAATTTCTAGCATTTGGGTAATGAATGGGTCTGTCAGCCCACCCCAGATCATAAAAGGGAACCTCTTCAGAGCACCTTAAACAGAAGTCCTCGTTGTGAGATAGGTTCAGATTGCTGTTACAGAGTTAATAGAGGCTCAGAACAGAAAACTGATTTTGAAGATCCTGGGTATCAGACCTCTCCCCAAGGGAGTGTATAGAGGAGGAGATGGGGTGGTTGGTAGACAGTTCCCACAAGTCTACACCAAGATGGAACTGAAAGTTTCAGAGGGAAGGGAGTCTGAGTCCAGGCACATATAGGGCATTGGGACAACAGGCTCTAAAAAGGGCGATTTTAGAGACCACCACTGTGAACATCTTAGAGTCTCTTTCCAGTCTGGTTGCATTTGCATGAACTGTTTGCTGTAGAGGTGTATTTTATGTGAGTTCACAATGTCATTTTTTATTAGTATTTATGGCGAGTATTATCCCATGTCACTAAAATCCTCCCTAAACATTTGCATATGGGAAAGTCCCAAGAATCTTTATGTGACTTCAGAATTCCTGTCTGGCTGCCATTCAGGAGTCCCTGGAGTGCATACTGCAGTGAACATCTCAGCACACTGCTCCCTCTGTGGTCCTGGCACTGGGGAGCTTCATTGCTGCAGAGAAGGCGTGGGGCTGAGCCTCTGTCCCTACTCTGAGCAGGCTCCTTAGTTATATTGGCTGTAGCTTAGTGGGTAGAATTGTGACTCCTTGGCACACACCTTTAATCCCAGCACTCAGGAGACAGGCAGAAGGATCTGTGTAAGTTCAGGTTAAGCCAGGGATACATAGAGAGATCTTATTTCCAAAATTAAAAAGAAAAAAAAATTGTAGCAGCTCCTGGCCACCCTGGGTTTTGCAGAACACTATGCTGCATCCTGTAATAACCATTCCCTTTGGTCTTGTCAACTGCAGGTGGAAGCTCTCCTGGCATCTGAAGATTATGGCAAAGACCTGGCCTCTGTGAACAACTTGCTGAAGAAGCATCAGCTGCTGGAGGCAGACATATCAGCCCACGAGGTCAGCAGGGTAACAGATGAGAGGGTGGGATGACTAGAACAGACCTACGGAGTACTCCAGAGTTTTGAAATGAGCTAGAATTGTTCAAGGAAGGCAGCAGTTTGTATACGGACTGGTTTCTTAATTTTTCTCAGCCTAGGTTTATATAGATCTTACCTATAAGTACTAATCATTGTGGAAAATCAGGTGCATTTTTAGCTGGAGATGGAGCTTAGTGGTCCAGCAGTTGCCTGTCATGCCCAAGGATCTGGGTTCCATCCATGCTATAAAATTAAAGGAATTTTCTTTTTCTCTCTTTTTTTTTTTTTTTGCGTGTGTATTTTTGTTGTTTGCTTTTTTGGTTGTTTTATTGTTGTTTTTTATCATTTATTTTATGTGTGATGACATTTTGCCTGCATATATGTCTGTATGAAGGAGTCAGATTCCCTGGAACTGGATTTACAGACAGTTGTGAACTGCCATGTGGTTACTGGGAATTGAACTCGGGTCCTCTGGAAGAATAGCCAGTGCTCTTAACTGCTGAGCCATCTCTCCAGCCCCGGTTGTTTTGTTTTGTTCTGTTAATTTTTCCAAGACAAGGCTTTTCTGTGTAGGCCTGGCTGTCTTGGAACTTGTTCTGTAGACCAGGCTGGCCTTGAACTCAGAGATCCACCTGCCTCTTAAGGCATGTGCCACTGCTGCCCGGTGGTTGGTTGGTTTTCGTTTTTGTTTTTGTTTTGAGATGAGGTATTGCTATATAGCCTTGACGGGTCTCAAACAAGATCCACCTGCTCTGCTTTGGAGTGCTGGGAGTGTGCTGCACACCACACCCAGCTCTTTATTTTTGAATTGGGCTCTCAATATATAGCCCTATATGGCCTCAGACTTAGAGTAATTTTTCTGCCCCGCAAATGTTGAGGTTACAGCATTTACACCACACCTTTGGCTTTAAGTAACTCCAGTGGTAATTCTATAAGGTAAGTAGCATTTCTGTGAATGGTGACAGTTGTTATAAAAGGGGATGAGTGAGAAGGATGGCGTTGGTTACATTTGTGCGGATCTCCATTAAGCCATCTTTCTTTTTTCTTTTTTTCTTTATTTCCCCCGAGACAGGGTTTCTCTGTGTAGCTTTGCGCCTTTCCTGGAACTCGCTTTGTAGCCCAGGCTGGCCTCAAACTCACAGAGATCCACCTGCCTCTGCCTCCCGAGTGCTGGGATTAAAGGTGTGCGCCACCACCATTAAGCCATCTTATACAGGACATCTGGGGTTTAAGATTCTGATTTGTTGTGTGTGGTATGTATGACGGGTTAACAGCATATAGCTAGGCTGAAGGAAAAGGAGGAGGAATTTGATTCAGACTATAAAGAATTTTTCTCTGCTTCTACACTAGCATCTGCAATTGGTAACAGTTTTGTAACTGAAATTAGTTTTTCACAATGAACTGTGTCAAAAACTGTTCTTGTATTCTGTATCCTTGGTCTATCCTGGGCTTGGAATGGATTAATTATTATCTACTTGTGATTCTGTCACATATCTGGCTCAGTTAGGAAATGTTGTTCCTCTGAGTTAAACATGTTAGTTCTAAATATTTTGACCCATTTCATATGTGATACCAAAACCTTGTTAGTCTCATCAGAAAAACTCTGGGATACCAGGTAAAAATTTTCCAAAATTCTAATTTTGTTCAAAAAGTTTGAATTTTATCATTAACAATTGAATTCTGTTCCCGTCAAGGGACAAACTCGCTTGTCTTTTTGAGGGGCAGCATAGGCACAGTTGAAACTGGGTCTCACACTGCAGCATAGCATGGCCTGGAACACGCCATACAGCACAGGCTGGCTCTGCTGTTGTGACAGACCTCCTGTCTTAGTCTCTTAGCTGCTGGGGTCACAGGCTGAACCCCAACATCACTTTACCATTTTTGACAGAGTCGCTATTAAAGATTCAAGGCTGAATGCCCATACTTTGCCTTAGAGTTCTTCTTTAAGGTAAAACGTGGGCATTTTTACATTATGTTTATTATTTGTTGTGGTGGGTGGGGGAAGTACGTACATTCAGAGGATATCTTGAAGGAGTCAATCCCTCCTACCATGGATGAACCTGTCATCCTCTGAGCCATCTTGTAGACCTAAGATGTTTAATTAAACTAAATTTGCTGTGGCACACATCTTTAATCCCAGCACTCAGGAGACAGAGGCAAGTGGGTCTCTGAGTTCCAGGCCAGCCTGGTCAACATGATGAGACCCTGTCTCAAAGAAAACAAAGTTAACTTTTGCTCCTTTCAAAGTATATGGTGACGTATGCTTATCCCACACAAGACTCGATCTCTAGCATCAAAATACGAACGGATAAGGAGATGAAGGCCACTGCCAAACAGAAGAGGTGGCAGAAAGTGGTTTCTGCTGCAGCCATGCACTGCATTCTGCATCCTTCCCACCTTCAGCACACATGTCCACATGGTGACAGAACCGAGTCTTAGTGTCGTTATCAGAATAGTTTGGTCTTACAGAGCTGCAAGGGTCCACACAGCACACCCTGATGTATGAGGCTGCACAGCCCAGTGGGAAATTAATGAGTGCTGTTTTCAGGGAGCTGTCTTTGGGCACCAAGTTTCTGATCCCTCTCTTGTGTCCCTGCCCAGGATCGTCTAAAGGACCTGAACAGCCAGGCTGACAGTCTGATGACCAGCAGTGCCTTTGACACCTCCCAAGTGAAAGAGAAGCGGGACACCATCAATGCACGCTTCCAGAAGATCAAGAACATGGCAGCCTCCCGAAGAGCAAAGCTGAGCGAGTCCCATCGCCTACACCAGTTCTTCCGAGACATGGATGATGAAGAGTCCTGGATCAAGTATGTGCCCTGAAGTTGTGTGCTCAGTGTCTAGGGCTGCCTGGAGGAGTTTCAGGCTTTCTTGATCTGTTGGGGTGGCAGGGAAGTGTGACGTAAGGGCACAGTTTAGGGATCTTGCCAAACTCCCAACCTCTCGTCTACTGTACAGTAGTGAGCAGCAGTTAAGCTGTGGTGATGGTAACCATGATGTCACAGTAGACCCTGCCTTTTGGGTCCCAAGGAAGTTGTTTTGTTTTGTTTTTTCTTGCTTTTTGTTTTGGTTTGGGTTTTTTTGTTTTGTTTTGTTTTTTTGAGAGAGAGTCTTTCTGTGTAGCCCTCGCTGTCCTAGAACTCACTATGTAGACCAGGCTGGCCTGGAACTCACTGTATAGATCAGACTAGACTTGAATTTTATAGAAATTCACCTACCTCTGCCTCCCAAGTGCTAGGATTAAAGGTGTGAACCACCACACCTGGCTTAAGGACACATTTCTGTTTCTCTATATGTGACACATAAGTAAGTAGAGTTAATAGTACACCACCAGTGATGCTCCTCTCCTCGGGGCAGGGCCAGTCCCTCTGTATTCTCCTGACATTTAGATGAGCCGTGGTCAGAGACAATTCTAGATCTATGATTTTGGGAAACAGTGGCTTCTATTCCCAGGAAATGAAAAGGGATTTTATGAAGAAAATGGCAGAGGTTGGAGGATGCCAGGGTTAGTGGCTGAACTACCACACTCCATGGACATGACCATACTGCCTCTGCATTTCAGGGAGAAGAAGCTGCTAGTTAGCTCTGAGGACTATGGCCGAGACCTTACAGGTGTTCAGAACCTGAGGAAGAAACACAAACGGCTAGAAGCCGAGCTGGCTGCCCATGAACCGGCCATTCAGGTGAGTGCTTGTCTTCTGCTGAGAGAACAGGGCCATGAGGAAGGGCAGAGTCCTCAGATCTTAACTCTGCAATTTTGTGATTGTGATGACTCAGCCCCAGCCATGAAGCAGCAGCAAGCACTGTTGTTTTTTTGAGTCAGGGTTTCTCTGTGGAACCTTGGCTGGTATGGAGCTCCCTATGTAGACCAGGCTGACCTCACACTCTGAGGTCATCACCTGCTTCTGCTTCCCGAGTGCTGGGACTGAAGCTGTGCCCAGCAGGTGTAGCCTGAAGAGATGATTGGGAATGTGATGTTGAGACTTCCTGACAGCTTGAGCCACAGGCCCCTGGATCTAGGCCCTTGCCCGCCCTCTAGTGCTGCCTCTTGTTCTCACCTGTCAGGGCGTGCTGGACACTGGGAAGAAGCTCTCTGATGACAACACCATCGGGCAGGAGGAGATCCAGCAGCGTCTCGCTCAGTTTGTGGAGCACTGGAAGGAGCTGAAGCAGCTAGCAGCTGCAAGGTGAGCAGGCAGGCAAGGAGCTCTCCCGGAAGACCTGGCCCTCCTGCCAGCTCCCAGGCTCTTCCCTCAGGTGTCGAATTCTAGCTTGCTCCAGAGCCGTTCTGACCTGTTCCTGCCCTGTGAGGAGTCTGACCCAGCAGTCAACTCCAGAGCTTCCTGTTTGAAGAGTACTGTCTGCCTTGTGTCCCTTAGAAGGCTAAACCATGTTTTACACAAAGACACATTCCTTTGTGGATATTTTAGAATATTTTATCCAAAGGAGAGAGCTCTTTTTTATTATTTATTTGTTTGTTTGTTTGTTTGTTTGTTTGTTTTGGTGCTGGTGATTGAACCTGAGATGGGGAGGGAACCCGAGCTCTTAGACACACTAGTCAAACACCAGTACCACCCAGCTATAACTCCAGCCCTCTTCATGCATACTTTAAGTGCATACTAATAATTTCCCTCCCCTATTCCTTAATAAGGGGCCAGCGGCTGGAGGAGTCCTTGGAGTACCAGCAGTTCGTAGCCAATGTGGAAGAGGAAGAGGCTTGGATCAACGAGAAAATGACTCTGGTGGCCAGTGAAGATTATGGAGACACTCTTGCTGCCATCCAGGTCAGTAAAGCTAAGCAAATGCTTAAGCAGTGATAGTGTACTAGATCGCAGTCTGAAGTGTAGTGTGGGCGGGCCATGTTTCCATCGCACCTCCTTAAGAAAAGTCCTTGCTGCTTCCAGGACCACACTTTTACTCTACGCTTGTTTCCACATAGCACCTCCGTGTCCACTCTTTTCTCTGCCATTCCTCTGTGCCTTTTTTTTTTTTTTTTTTTTTTTTTTTTTTGAGCAGAGGATCGAACCCAGGGCCTTGTGCTTACCAGACAAGCGCTCTACCACTGAGCTAAATCCCCAGCCCCCCTTAATGTCCTTTTTTTCCCATGTTCATGGCCTAAGAGTTAAGCTCACTCCATAGCCACTTCAGTTGGTTAACAGTTGCTGTCTAACAGCCACCTGAAACTGACTTGTGTTGGTGGGTGTGTAATCTCTCCACTGTTTCCAGGGAAAAACTGACTGAG
Source organism: Onychomys torridus (assembly GCF_903995425.1). Taxonomy (NCBI): domain Eukaryota; kingdom Metazoa; phylum Chordata; class Mammalia; order Rodentia; family Cricetidae; genus Onychomys; species Onychomys torridus. Next base: position 8,955,028 of record NC_050446.1, on the reverse strand, counting down.
CTGGAAGATCTCCATGGCTGTGATCACAGATTGTCTTGTTCAGCCTTCCACAACCCTCATTCTGCTCTCGGCTAGATGAGCTTCCTCACTTTGTTCAGAGAGGCAAAGGCAGAAACAACAGAGTATTAAAGACTGTACTGTTCTCAGAGCTGGCTCCAAGGCAGCCTAGTCATGGGATAGGAGAGGTCACACATCACCATGGTCACACCTTCCTGAGTACCAGCCAGCCAGTGTGGAAGGAAGCAGTTTGCATTGCCTTGAGCCACTCTCCTTACAGTGGGCAGTCCATGTGTTAGGATAAATTCAGTGGCCTCCCCCAGGGTGTGTTTGGTCCCTAGAAACAAGAAGAGGAATGTTGTTCTCCAGTCATTAGGTAGCTAGACATAAGACTGAGTCCCTGTGGTTATGCATAGAAGTGTTGTTGGGTGCTCACTTCCAGCTTTCTGTCCATTCTTACAACCTAAACTAGGTGGTTCTGCAGACCTTCCTCCTTCCTGGGCTGCAGCTTCCCCTGCAGCCTGTTCTCCCTCCTAACTCCTCGACACCCATGTGCCATGCTAATGGTGCTCCCCTGGAGCAGAGAGTGGGGACAGGGCTCATAGCTTGTGTCACTCTGTCTGAGACATAGCGTATCTTAATAGTGCACCAGTGGCTGACCTCACTGCTTTCTCTAGGGCTTGCTGAAGAAACACGAAGCTTTTGAGACAGACTTCACTGTCCACAAGGATCGGGTGAATGATGTCTGTACTAATGGACAAGACCTCATTAAGAAGGTGAGCCTGGACCCCAGAAAGACCCTTGTTCTCAGCCCAAAGTACACCATGCTAAGGTCTTAGAGATTGTCAGTACTCCTGTGCCATGTTTCCTATAGCAGGAAAGAGTTGCTTTTGAGAGGCTGGAGAGATGGCTCAGCAGTTAAGAGTACTAGCTGATCTTCCAGAGGACCCGGGTTCAATTCCCAACACTCACATGGTAGCTCACACCTCTAGGGGATCTGATACCTTCACACCAATGCACATAAAATAAAGTTAAATAAATTAAAAAAAAAAAAAAATACTGCTTTTGAGTTAGCCCACTCTTCCTTGGGCAACCAGCTTTGGGCCTTAAGTGAGGAGGGCTATCTTGTTGGTTCTTTTCTGACAGTAGGACTTCCAGAATGCTATTCCTTCATTTCTTTTTTGTTTTTTTATGTGTATGGTTTTGCCTTCATGTATGTCTGTGCACCACATTTATACATTGCCCAAGGACATCAGAAGAGTGTATTGGATCCCTTACAACTGGAGTTACTGATGGTTGTGAGCCACCATGTAGGTAGGTGCTGGGAATTGAACCTTGGGCCTGTAGAAAAACAGTCAGTGCTCTTAAACCACTGAACCATCTCTCTACTTCTTTTTAAAGATTTTATTTTTTATATGTGTGTGTGTCTGTACTATATGTGTGCAGTGTCCACAGAGGCCACAAGAGGGCATCAGATGCCCTTGGAACTGGTATTACAAGCAGTTGTGAGCCACTGTGTGGGTTCTGGAGCCCTCCAGTCACCTGTTCCTTTATTTCTTGGTGATAAAGGTTGCTATTGAGATAATAGAATAAATGTATTAAGTAGAAACCACATGGCACAGTGGTGTATTCCTACAGTGAGTTTGAGCCTAACTTTGGCTGCATAGTAACTCTGTCTAAAAACATCACTTAGGAATCACCCAGAAAGCCACCACTCAGAAATGGCTGTTCTAGATTTTTTATTTTATATTGAAACAGGGTCTCTTGTAGTCTAGGCTGGCTTCCAACTTGTTCTAAAGCCAAGGATGACCTTGAACTCCTGATCCTCTTACCTCTGCCTCCCAGGTGCTAGGATTGCACTGTGTACCACCAAGCCTGGCTCATTGAGATTTTAGTGTTTGGCCTTCCAGCCTTTTCCTCTCAAATGTGTAGAGCTAAGGATGAAATGTCTGCTTAGTAGGGTTGTGTAACTCCGTGGGTTATGTGAGACCTATTACAGTACGGATGGTTTAGTTTACTGGTCACTCTTTTCCAGAGAAAGAACAAAAAGTCTCAGTACTTCGAAAGCAGTGGAGAGTGTCCAGGCCCTCCACTGCAGCCCTAGGCCCAGGTTGTGCAGGATCAGTTATGAGGTGCAGCACAAGTGTGGTGAGGGCTTGTCACAAAGCTTCTATTCAGTAACTGCCATGTAGAGAATTGGGGTTTGGGACTGGGCTGGTGCCCCAATTGATGGAACCTTTGCCTGTCATCTGTGTGGCAGAAATACTTAGGTGTCCAGGTTTGTTCCATAGAGAGCTTTTTCTCCTGACCATGATCAGTAGACGACAGCATGAAGCTGGAGTCATACCCAGACCCCTAGGGCTCCTGGCCTAGGAGAGTGAGAAGCTCGATGCCTTGCTGAGTCTCACCCTTAGAATATGCCGTCTGCTCCAAATTGCTGAGGTGGCTGGGTTCTGTAGTGCTTTGTTCTGGGCAAATTCTCCCTTCTTTACCACATTTCTCTTTTCTCTCTGACTGGAATTGAAACTGGTGTTGCGGTTTCACCATCTTTTGTGTCCATAGCATCCAAACACTCCCAGAGTTACTGTCTTCACACACAAGGGTTGGAGCCATTCTTTGGCTGTATAGTGTTTGAATATTTGGTGATTTTCCTTTCAGAAACACTGGTGACTCACTGAACTCATGCTGTCCACCTCTTTCTCGTGCTCCCTGTAGCACTGAATCCTGGGATTAGATTGCTGGTCCCGGTCTTCACCCTGAGACTTGTCTTGGTGTCATCCTTAGGAAGCTTCACCCAGCACTGGTCAGGAGCAAATAAGCCAATGTGACACAAATTGAACAGTCGGATGCTGGGAACCTGCCACAGACAGGTGACTGCAGCTGGTGGCAAACTTCATTTGTGTTTTTTCTCTTGGCCTAGAACAATCATCATGAGGAGAACATCTCTTCAAAAATGAAGGGTCTGAACGGGAAGGTGTCTGATCTGGAGAAAGCAGCAGCTCAGAGAAAAGCAAAGCTAGATGAGAACTCAGCCTTCCTTCAGTTCAACTGGAAGGCTGATGTGGTGGAGTCCTGGATTGGTGAGTGGGTTCAGCAAGACCCAAAGCTTCTAACTCTCCTAGACTAAGAAGATGGCAGAACCACGGGGTGTGTCACCACACAGTTGGGTTTCTGCGTCAGGGAAGAAACCGATAGGACATGGGCTCAGAGAGTCTGCTGCAGGACAGACCTGGTAGCCCAATAAGATGAGACATCCTGAAGTCAGTGTTGCCACCGCAGTGCCTCTACTAACCTGGCATGAAGTTCACCAAACAAGGGCCTGCAAACCTGGACACAAGCAGCACAGAGACCCAAGTACTAGTAGGCTCAGCTAAGGGTCAGGCCATATCAGAAGTGCCCACTAGCTGCCTGGCCAAGGTGCCATCTAGCTCCTGGTTAAATGGAACTAGATTCTGGTGTCAGAGCCATGTGACCCCAAAACCCCTCCACGCCCAGTTGAGGCAGGGTGGGTTATAAGGAGCAGGCAGCCACTGAGTTCAGGAAGGCTGCTGGCAACTTTGGAATTGAAAGTGAACATGCCTCCATCCTGTCTGTGGCTTGCTTTCTCTTAGTCCATCTGTTCTCTGAGGGCTGGGACAGTCTTCATGCTTTGTTTCGCAGGTGAGAAGGAGAACAGCTTGAAAACTGATGACTATGGTCGAGATCTGTCTTCTGTCCAAACTCTGCTCACCAAGCAGGTTAGTTAGCCTCCTGAATAGTTCTTCTAGGGGAAGGCTGGTGTCCTTCCTTTAGGTCTTCGATGGCCTCATGTATGTGTGGCCGAGGTCAGTCAACAATAAACACTTCTGGTCCTGGGCCTCAGAGCTTCCAGAGGGGTAGAGTAAATGCAGATCAGGCATCCGGGCAGCAGCATGATAGGCTGGCAGGGTTCAGACACAGGTACCTGTCGGCCTTCAGCAGGCGGGGTCTGGGGACAGGCCTTCCTGGACCCAGTTACATACAGTAAACTGAAAGTGGTCACATGTGAACAATCTGCTATGTCTGAGGAGCCAACGCCATACATAGCCATGCCCAGAGCTTGAATGCTGGAATGGAAGGGTTTATTTATGGCCAGGAACTGAAGAGGAGGCCATTGCCACAATTTGTGGTCTAAGGCAAGTAGGAACATAGGCAGGTATGACTGAATGTCAGCAGGAGGTGGAGCTGAGGCATATTAGGCTCTCTGCAGTACATGCAACTGACTTGTGACTCCTCTCTGCAGGAGACCTTTGATGCTGGCCTGCAGGCCTTCCAGCAGGAGGGCATTGCCAATATCACTGCACTCAAAGACCAGCTGCTAGCCGCCAAACATATTCAGTCTAAGGCCATCGAGGCCCGACATGCCTCCCTCATGAAGAGATGGACCCAGCTGTTGGCCAACTCAGCTACCCGGAAGAAGAAGTTGCTGGAGGCCCAGAGTCATTTCCGAAAGGTAAGGGTGATTAATATTCAACTGGACCAGTGGAAGGGACAGTAAGGCCCCATTTGCTTCTGCCATGCTGTGCCGTCATCCGTTGAGGAAGTGACCTCAGCCCAGAGGAGCTAAGCATGAGCATGGACTCAGTGGAAATGGAGGCACATGGAGCCCTTGAACTTGTCCTGGTGAATTTATCCTTTGACCATCCCAGGATTAGCACAGCTTGTACTGAAGGGCACCGGGCAGAGGACAAGTGGGGAAGATTTTGAGATGGGGCAGAGAGCCAGAATCCCAGCAGGCCTCACTCTGAGTCCAAGAACTACCCCACCCACATACATAGCCACACTGACTCTGCCCCTCTACTTCTAGGTCGAGGACCTCTTCCTGACCTTTGCTAAAAAGGCATCGGCCTTCAACAGCTGGTTTGAGAATGCAGAAGAGGACCTGACGGACCCAGTGCGCTGCAACTCTCTGGAAGAAATCAAAGCCCTTCGAGAGGCTCACGATGCCTTCCGCTCCTCCCTCAGCTCTGCACAGGCAGACTTCAACCAGCTAGCTGAGCTGGACCGCCAGATCAAGAGCTTCCGGGTGGCCTCCAACCCCTACACCTGGTTCACCATGGAGGCCCTGGAGGAGACCTGGAGGAACCTGCAGAAGATCATTAAGGTGCACCTAGCGGGCAAGTCACTCAGCAGCCTGCTCCCTGCCTCCAGGCTGCTGCTCATGGGTCAGCTTTAGTAGGACTTCTGCCCCTCTCCACTTTGAAGTCCCACTGGCATTTCCCCAGGGGAGAGCCACGTTTATGCTGAGCCCGTGTGAGGCCAGCTCTCGGGACCCGCAGAAGGTAGCAGCACCTGCCTGCCTTTTCTCAGGAGCGGGAACTGGAGCTGCAGAAGGAGCAGCGGCGGCAGGAGGAGAATGACAAGCTGCGCCAGGAGTTTGCCCAGCACGCCAATGCCTTCCACCAGTGGATCCAGGAGACCAGGTGCCTGCCGTGGGGCCCCCAGAGAACATCCACCCCCTTCTGCTCAGGGACACACAGCCTGTTTAAAACCTGGTAACTAAGCCAGGTGGTGGTGATGGCAGCGGCGGCGGCACACGCCTTTAATCCCAGCACTCAGGAGACAGAAGCAGTTGAATCTCTTAAGTTTGAGGCCAGCCTGGTCTACACAGTGAGCTCCAGGACAGCCAGGGCTACACAGAGAAACCCTTTCTCAAAAAAAAAAAAAAACAAACTAGTGCCTCAACCAGGTACAGTTTGCATCTGTCATCCCAGTGCACAGGAGGATGGACATGAGCTTGAGTCTAGTGTGGTTTACATATTCTGTGCCATTGGAGGCTGTAGCAAGACCCTGTCTCACCCCAGAAGATGGAGTGGTGGGGAGGACTGCTTGGACTAAGAAGGCTGGCATAATCTGGTTGGGCTACTCTGCATGATTCATTTCCACTGAGATGTTAGCAGCTGTCCCAAGTGAGGTAGACCTACTCAGGGCTCAGGCAGGCAGGGCTGGCAGAGACTGAGCTGGCACATGTCAGGGGCAGAGTATACTGATGTTCTGTTGGTTTTCTTTCTCCTCCATCCTGTTCTGATTGCTGCTGTATGTGGACACTCCCGTGGCTCCTGACTGCCTGGACCTCCACAGAACGTATCTCCTCGACGGGTTAATATTGCCTTCTTTCTCCGGGCTCATGGTGTGGTGGTGTCTTGTGTGCTTGTCCCTGTGTCCCTTGTCCCCAGTGGCCTGGCTTGCAAAGGATGGGCCTCCTGCCCACCTTGTCCATGCCCTTTGTCCCTGCTAGAAGAACCCGTGGTCTTTGGGGGAGTCACTTCCCCTCTTTCAAAGCAGGATATGTAACCATGAGAGGAAGCCAGAGTCAGAAGTCTAAAGCTAGAGCCCCTGTCCATGCCTGTTCGCCAGGATTAGATGAAACTTCCCTTTTGGCCTATTTTCCCATTGTGACCAGAAGGATTTGCATTAAGCCCCAATAGTCAGTGGGCATATGAGGCTGGATAGCTGTGATAGGAGCTTGGGCTGAGTTCAGTTGAAGGAAGCTCTGCAGCCCCCTTAGGGCTGAGGTGACCCTATCTTCCCCTGGGGAGGGTAACCAGAATTGTTCACCCTAGCAAAAGGTAGAATGTCCAGTGTTACAATGTGGTGTGGAGACAGGGCTTGGAGGAGTCCCCGGGAGGAGCAGGGCTATCTCCCAGTCCCAGAAGGAGCCTGTACCCAGGCCATCTCACTGACTGTCCATGACTAAGGCTTAACTAGAGCCCACAAGGTTCTGCAGAGGGGAAAGTCAGGCATGGAAGGGTAGTGACCACAGAAATCTGCCCAGACCAGTCAGCTTGTAAGAGGCTTTGCAAGGCGGGAAGGGTTGCAGCATCTGGCCTGAGCCCCAAAGGCTTCCCCATGCTATGCTGTCTGCTGCTCTTGGTCTTGTTTCTGTGCAGTGCCATGCTTCCTCACCTGTGGCTCCTCCCAAGCCTTGTCCCACCTGGCCCAATGCCCCTGAGCTACCCATGGTTCCCACCCGATGCCAGGCTGCCAGCTTGTGGCACATGTCTGTCTCGATATGCTCTTGCCTCGCCTTCCTTTGGTATATTCATTTGGTTTCTTTTCTTTGAATAGCATAGCATATCGTCGGGTCATTCGTGTCTATCAGTATGAAGTTGGGGATGATCTGTCTGGAAGGTTCTTCTCCTCTTATTTCTCTTCTTCCCTCACTGTGGTTTTACCAATGCACTCTGGAATCCCAGGCGGCTCTGCTTCTAACCTATACCCTAGCCACTTGGGAGGAGGGTCTGTCCCCCTCCAATGCACTGGCCCTGCCTCCTGCCCCAGTCCCTGGGGCTCCCTTTTCCTGGGGGATGGGGCTTGCCTATGAGTCTCAACTGCTGGGGTAGGAGGAAGCCTGGTGCCTTGCCTTGCTAAAGCACTTTGAACCTGGGTAGGTTTTAGAGTTCTTCCTGGCTCACTGACGCTACAAGGGTAGACTGGGATAGACATGGGTGCAGAGGAGACGGGGCTGTGTGCACTGTGTGAACCTGTCCCTGCACGTGACCCTGCTCGTTTGATGTCTTTGTTCACTGGGAACCTTCTTTGTGCTCACACTTACATCTTGGAGAGAAGCAGGCTCCTCAGAAAATGGTCTTCAAAAGGAGGCCAAATCCAGAGTTCTAGCACAGCTGTCCTCAGCTGGAACCAGCCTGCAGCACACCCACTTAGCTATCTTATTGGCCATGCTGTCTCTTAGAATGTGGCTTTTCCCTCAGTATCTATCCTAAGGGGACTGTCAGTCTCTTGATTGTCCTTACAGTCCCAAGGGTTCTTGGCCTCCTGCTGGTGCAGGCTGTCAGGCCTGAAGCTGCTCTGTTCCTATGGGTGATTTCTAGTTCCTGAGTGATCTTTTAAGAGCTGAGAAGCCCCTGGCCCATGTGTCTCTAAAAAGAAATGGGACCTGCCCTTTCCCAGGCCTGTTAGAAGGGGTGCCCAACACCAGATGGGTTGTTTCCTCAGGCTGTGGGCACTTTGTACCAGGAGGAAGAGTTAAATGTGGGCACTGGTGTACTGCATTGGAGCCCTGCTCACTGTGCTTCTGTGTTTAGGTCCTGCATGGTGGAAGAGTCAGGAACTCTGGAATCTCAGCTTGAAGCTACCAAAGTGAGTGTCCCAAAGGGCTTTGGCCACCGCAGAGACCCCCAGCCCGGCAGCCACTCAACCTGAAGCTGCCAAGGCCAATTTTCTCCCTTGACTTAGACAGCCTTTGGGCTTCTTTCAGAGACAGTCTGCTAGCTGCTGTAACCGAACTCCAGTGAAGAGGCCAAGAGGCCTCATGTACACACTGCATCCTCACTGGCACCTCTGCAGTTGTGTTATGAAGATTTTTTCCTTCCCTACCACTTCCCGCTCCTCCTTTCCTCGGCTGGGTTCTGGGGGGTCCCTGTCTCACACTGTTTTGTCCCCCGCCCCCGGCAGCGCAAGCACCAGGAGATTCGAGCCATGAGAAGTCAGCTGAAGAAAATTGAGGACCTGGGGGCTGCCATGGAGGAAGCCCTCATTCTGGACAACAAGTACACTGAGCACAGCACTGTGGGCCTGGCCCAGCAGTGGGACCAGCTGGACCAGCTGGGCATGCGCATGCAGCACAACCTGGAGCAGCAGATCCAGGCCAGGTACCAGGGTGGGGGGCCCAGGCCAGCCCAGAGTGCAGCTGTCAGCGCGGGACTGGCACAGGAGGGGAGAACACGCCATTTGTGCAGGGAAGGCCTGCTCCCTAGCTCTGTCCTCCTTCTAGGAACACAACAGGAGTGACCGAGGAGGCCCTCAAGGAATTCAGCATGATGTTCAAGTGAGTATGGCCCAGGGACCTTGGCTGAGGGTGGATGGGAGGCAGGGACCTTGTGCTGAGCTGGGCTCTGTGCTGCAGGCACTTTGACAAGGACAAGTCTGGCCGGCTGAACCATCAGGAATTCAAATCCTGTCTTCGTTCCCTGGGCTACGACCTGCCAATGGTGGAGGAAGGAGAGCCTGACCCCGAGTTTGAGGCAATCCTGGACACTGTTGATCCCAACAGGTAAGCTGAAGGGACAGTGGACACAGTTTCAGCCTCCCTCTGCCCTCCTTGCTCACTGTACTGCCTCCATAGGGATGGCCATGTCTCCCTGCAAGAATACATGGCTTTCATGATCAGCCGCGAAACAGAGAATGTCAAGTCCAGTGAAGAGATTGAGAGCGCTTTCCGGGCCCTCAGCTCTGAGGGCAAGCCTTACGTGACCAAGGAGGAGCTCTACCAGGTAAGACCTTGGGAAGGGCCCAGGTTCCTGGGCACAACTGAAGCTGAAGGGGGCCACACACACACACACACACACAGAAGCCCGTCTGCTGGCAGATCTGGCCTGGCTCAACAACGCCTTCCCTATGGGCACGTGTTGTCGTGGTTGAGCTGACTGTACCACTGTTCCTCCAGAATCTGACCCGGGAACAAGCCGACTATTGTGTCTCCCACATGAAGCCATATGTGGATGGCAAAGGCCGTGAACTCCCCACTGCCTTCGACTACGTCGAGTTCACCCGCTCCCTCTTTGTGAATTGATCCGTGGCTCCCATAGGTGAGCCTGACCCACACTGCTTGCCTTGTGTCCCCCACTGCATGTCACTTCCTAATATCCAGACAGTGTTACTTTCCAGTGTAGCCATAGGCCTGCTTAGCTTGGGGTAAGACTTTGTAGAAAACGGTGCTTCAGTAAACTGCTTACAGTCCAATCACAATCACCAGGTTGCTGTGGGACCCAAACCCCTGTTTGAACCAGCTGCCCTCATTCCCACTTAGAATCAAAGCAGCTGGCTCATCTTGTTCTCTCTTTCCTCCCTCCCCAGATTCTGTTTTCATGTAAAAGACAAATAAAGGACTCAATTCTCCCCCTAAAAGTTTTTGTTCCTCTTTATCCAGCTTAGCGCACAGCCTTCCTGGAGGGACACCCCACCCCTGCTGCTCCTCGCAGCCCTCAGGTAGCTACTTCCGCTTCCAGTTGGTCCAGGTCCTCCATCTCCCTGGGCCCTTGTTCTGTGAAGGCTGTACTCAGCTGCCACACCTTTACCATGCCCTTGGCATCACCAGCAGCCAGGAGCTGAGTCTGCTGGCTGTTGAACTCCAGACAGTAGACGGGACTTCCATCTTGGGTTTGTGTTATGGAAGCTGTGGGTTTCTGGGAGCTTTTTTGGAGGTCAAACAGTTGTACATCACCTGCAGGGAGAGGTTCAGAAACTCGAAACCACAGCTGGGAGAGGCTCCAGCATGCACTTTTACCCCGTGGGCCCTGTGGTGGGCGCCAGTGGCCTGGATAAAAGCCATCCTCATCACATGACTTAAAATAGGTCGTGTGGCTCTTACCTACCTTCCCCAGAAGCAGCAGCAAAAACCAATGGGCGCACTGGGGACCAGCGCACGGCAAACAGGTACTTGTGAGAGAGCTGCAGTGAGGTGAGAGGCTGGGCCTGCAGCATGGAGTACAGGTGGACATGGCCATCGGTCCCAGCACTCAGGAAGAGATTCCTAGACAGTGCAGAGAGAGAAGCCTACATGGCGCTGCTTCCCGCACCTCCTGGGCTGTCTGCCTGTGGAAAATTCCCTTGGCCTCCACATCTGAGGCCAGTCCTTAAGAAAGGAGATGGGCCCCAGGACCCACCACCATCAAAGTCCAAAGAGCCAGAGTGCCGGTGTTGAAAAACTTGGGGCAGGGTAGCCTTCCCTGTGCCCGAGTGGTGAGCCCAGGCTGCCCTACCTGTGGAAGGGGGAGCAGCTCACAGAGTACACAGGGCCACCATGAGGAAAGAATGTGAACTGCACAGGGGCCCTCAGGGGCACAGAGCTGGCCGTCCGAGTGAGAGCCGCTGCCTCTGCTGCCAGGGAACACTTGAGGGGGAAGCCACCTTCTGTGCCCAGAACGAAAAGGCTGGAGTCGAAGCTGGAGAAGGCCACTGATGTCACCCCCACCTCAGTCTCTCCACGGGGTGGCTGTGGAGAAACGGCAGTGACCATAAACAGCCAGTGGGCAGAGGGAAGAGCACAGACGGGCCCACAGCCCACTGTCCTCGGGCCCACGTCCTCACCTTCTTCAGTTTGGTGCTCCTCGGCAGCTGCTGCACGGCCAGGGCAAAGCCCTTGGAGAGGCGCAGCTGGCCCGCCCCACTGCCCCTCCAGAGCAGCACCTTCCCATCAGTGGCCGCACTCAGCACCTGGAAGCGGTGGCTGTGCCGGGGTTCAGGCAACCACAGCACCTGGGATCACAAAGCATGGGGCAGGGGAGAGGGGAGCACTCCCAGTGTCAGCCTCCCCCAGCTGTCCCTCAGAGCCAGGGGCGGTACAGGCTCCTGAAGTCCAGGAAGGCTGGCGCAGGCCACCTGTGTAGGAAGGAGGCTGGAGCAAAGCCCTGTGCCCTAGAGGGCAACCAGTGGGAGAGCTGACTCAGACTGGGGCTCCAAGAATGCCCAGGCAGCTGTCCAACCACCAACTCCCTGAAGCAGCTGATGCCATCACCCCCTCCAAGGGTGTGGAAGTGACCTCCTACTCCCCCCATCAGCCTCCTGACCTGATACACAGGGTCTGTGTGGGTGTCGTCAGTCAGACCTGTGCGCCAAAGCAGTGGGTCCTCGGGTCGGCTCATGTCCCACACCAGCACTTCACCACTATACAGCCCCCCTGTGAGGGTAAGCAGGATCTGGGATCAGCTCAGCCACACCCAGCAACCCTCCATGCCATGTAGTCAGAACAAAGGCCTCTGCTGAGTATTCCCTGAGGGGGAACATCCTAGTTCCTGGGGCTCAGACTCAGCCCCCTCCTTGCTGCACCTTGGGGACCATTCCCCGCAGAAAGCTGAGGCCCATGTCCAGCAACCCACCCCTCCAGCAGGCACATCTGTCAGCACTGAGTAGCCCACCTCTTTATCCAGCTTTTCTCATCCCGCTTCTTAAACAGCCAGACTCAGCCCGTTCCAGATGACTCCTTCCTCTAAGCTCCACACCCCTCACAGGTCCACACAGGCAGATTATCCCCCAGCTACAGACAAGCCAGAGGCCCAGGGCAACCTCGCTGACTCCCAAGTGGTCTGCCCTGGCCAGAAGCTGACAGGCCAGCCAAAAGCTTCTTGGCTGCCGGAGCTGGGTAGGAAGCAGAAGCTTGGGAAGAGAATCCTGGGGAAGGCTAGGCACTTACCTGCAATGTGTGAGGGCTGTGTGGGATGAAAGGCCAGGCACATGGCAGCACTAGACACCTCCACCACTGCTGATGGCTGCTGGGGGTTCAGGCCTTGGCGGTCCAGGTTCCAGGTACACACATAAGACTTGAGCGTGCTCCAGTCCCCATCATCTAGCCTGCATGAGGACATGCTTGAGTGACCTCCAGGGCTCCCAGAACTTCCTCCATCTCTGCCCCACTAACCCCTGCAAAAATTAGCCTGTGTCCCCTCTACACCCAGACTCTGTACTGTGGGCATATTCATATATAGTCACAGGTTCCTCTCTGACACTCAAAAGGGCACAATGTTCTCCAGAAAAGAGTTCCCAAGCCAGGTATGATGTTACTGCAGGTGCCCTGTCTGTACACCCTGGGTAGAACAGAAATTGCTAGTCACATGCAGACTCTGCCTTTGAGCTGGGCGATCAATAGCCCACTGTAAGCAGAGGAAGGACCCTTGTAATTCCAGCACTGAGACAAAGAGACCAATGCCATCCTAAGCTACATAGTGAGACCCTACAGTAGGGAAAAGGGTTCTCAGACCCCAAGTGTGTATCTATGCCTTCTGGGTCCACAGAGCATCCAGCAAGAGAGTAATGGCTGGTGGCCAACATGAGCTCAGGGCTCACTGCCAGGTGGGGAGGTGGGCCTTGAGGCATGGGCTCTCAGCCCCTCCCTTGATCTTTACCTAACCCTTTACCCTGAAGCTAATGAAGCAGAGGCCCAAACAAGTCTTAGGGGTCTCCATTATTTCCCAAACACCCCAGATGTCACTCACCGACCATAAGCACAGGCCAGCACAGAGCCTGTGGAGTTCCAGGAAATGCCGGTCACATGCAGACCCTGCCCTTGGGCTGGGGGGTAGACCAGGGTGTGCAGACAGGACACCTACAGAGACAGGACAATCCTAGCCCTAAGCACTAAAACCATCTAGTAAGCGGTTCTCAACCTGTGGGTCACAACCCCTTCGGGGGTCAAATGACCTAAGACCATTGGGAAACACAAATATTTACATTACAATTCATATCTACAGTTATGAAGTAGCAACAAAACTAATTTTATGGTTGGGGTCACCACACCATGAGGAACTATATTAAAGGGCCACAGTATTAGGAAGGTTGAGAACCACTGGTCTAGTAGGTAGCCTCAAGGTAGCACAGGAAAATCATACCCAAGCCTAGGCAGACTGAGGCCTACAAGCTGCCCACACCCACTGGTCAGCCCAAAGGAAGACTACTCTAGGCGTGGGGCTCAGCACATAATCCCAGCACTTGGGAGGCTGAGGCAGGAGGACTGCATGAGTTCTAAGGCCAGCTTGAACTACAGAGTGAGTTCCAGGCTGGCTTCCTAACAAGACCCTGTCTCCACATGGCTCCCACCCCCAAAGACAGAAAATAGCCTTCACCTCCCATCCATGTAGTGCAGGTACTTCCAGGGCCTTGGAAAGCGCCTGAGAAGTGCAGCTGATGCAGCTGCAAGCCAGAGTCTCAGGGCTCAGCACCTAGGCAGAAGCTGGCTGGTGGCAGCAGCTGCACACAGGACGACATTGAACTCTAGTGGCCTGCACACCTAAGAAAGGCTAGCATGCCGATTTTATTATGGACTGTTACACACTAGGTAGGGAGTCTCAATAGATAACCCAGGCTAGCCTCACACTCACAGCAATCCTGCTTCAGTCTCGTGGTGCTAGGATTGTTACAGATATGGGCCAATATGTCTGGCTCCACACCCTGTCTCCCAAAATCTTGTAGTCTTGATTTAGAGTCTTTTTCCCCAGCAGGTGGGAGCAGCAAAAGAGATGGTCACAGTCCCCACAGATACGGGGTTGGGGTGAGGGGGTTGGGATGGGGTTGGGGGAGTGGACCATATTAGCTGAGAACCAAAACTCAGGTATAAAGCTCCACACCTCCTAATCTCATGATTGGCCCAAGGCAAGATCCCAGCCCTGCAGAAAAGCCTTCAGGAACACATGTCCACTGTACATGGCTGATGGACCCCAAGACCACACAGCAGCAGTCCCACTCATGACAGAGACCCAAGGAGTACTGGCCCACTAGTGTGGTGAGGCATGCCTGCAATGCCAATACCCAGGAGTCTGAGGAAGGGAGTGCCAAGACTTTGAGGTCAGCCTGGGCTATATAAGTGGGTGAATCTCTGAGTTCAAGGCCAGCCTGGTCTGCATAGTGAGTTCCAGACTAGCCAGTGTTACACAGTGAGATCCTGCTGTTCCTTGTTTTTGAAATAAAAAAGACACTCTGCCTTGGGGCAGCCCATTCCAATATGTCTTTGGAACATTTGCTTTGCTAAATAACTCCTGTTTAAGCTGTCAAAAATAAGTAAGTAAACCAAAACCAAAGGTGAAATAGCAGTAAGGCAAGGCCTAGCCCCCAGAGACCGGGACTCCTGCCAAGGCGGCCTGCCGGGCGAGCCGAGAACACAAGCCAGTGAACGCAGGTAAGCCTGTCATGTGCCTGCGGATGAACAAGCTGAAGTCTGCACCCTACCAGAGTTAGCCACTGCAGAGATGCCTTCAAGAAAATGGTTAGGGACAAGGCCAAGGAAGGAGACTCCTCAGGAGGGCATGGCTCTGTCTCATGCGGCTCCGTGACCTGGGCCCTGAACTCCTTTCCATGGGGAAAATCATGAGCCTATATGCATTGCCATCTGGGCACTTTTAATTATAAGGTTTACACTAAGAGGCAAACTGTAGCTGGTCATGGTGATGCACACCTCTGGAGGTAGAAGTGGGGAATCTGTAAGTTCGGGATTAGCATGGTCCCCATAATGAGTTCCAGGCCAGCCAGGACTACACAGTGAAACCCTATCTCAAAAGGAAAAAAAAAAAAAAGTAAACCATGGCTAAAAAGATTAAGCATATGTACTACCCTTCCAGAGGACCTGAGTTCAATTCCCAGCACCCATATCAGGCAACCTACAACAGCCTGTAACTATGACTCTAAAAGGTGACAACCTTTCTAACCTCCATGGATACCATACTCAAGTGCACATACCCACAGGCAAATAGAGACATGGAAGCAGATACACAGACAGACAGACAGACACACACACACACACACACACACACACACACACACACACAAATCAAAAGAAATAAATCTGGGCTGGAGAGATGGCTCAGTGATTAAGAGCACTGGCCATTCTTCCAGAGAGTTCAGTTCCCAGCAACCATGCTTAATGAGATCTGGGGCCCTCTTCTGGCAAACAGGCAGACAGAGCACTGTATACATTAAAAAAAAAAAAAGATAAACCTTTAAAAAAAAAAAAAAAAAGCACACCCTACAGCCAGGTGGCACACCTGAGTGACCGTCACACTCCCAGGAGGAATGGCAGCCTGGGCTCTGAGCAAGAAACAAAACAAGCCAGACTGTGGTGGCACACACCTTTAATCCCAGCACTCGGGAGGCAGAGGCAGGCTGGGAAAGAAACAAAACAGTATGTCATCATATAAACCTTTTTAAAAAGGCCTCGGCTTCTTCTGAGGCAGGATTCCCAGCCTCAGTTCTGGGACAACAAATGTGTAACACCATGGTGGGCAAGAAATGTCCTTGATTTCTATTTTCATTTATTTGTTTGTTTATTTGTTTGTTTGTTTTGGCTTTTCAGTCTAACGCTCTCCCAACTGAGCTATTTCGGCGGCTTGTTTTGGCTTTTCAAGACAGGGTTTCTCTGTGTAGTTTTGGTGCCTGTCCTGGATCTCACTCTGTAGCCCAGGCTGGCCTCGAACTCACGAAGATCCACCTGTCTCTGTCTTCCGAGTGCTGAGATTAAAGGTGTGCGCCACCACTGCCTGGAATGTTCTTGATTTTTGATTCCTGGATTCAATCCCCAACACTTCCTTCCACCTCAGCACTTGGGAGAGGCAAAAGTCAGAGAGTCAAGGTCATCCTCAGACAGACAGATAGATGGATGGATGGATGGATGGATGGATGGATGGATGGATGGATAGATGGATGGACGGACAGACAGCTGGCTACATCAGACCCTGTCCACATAGATAGATAGACAGACAGACAAGTAGATATACATGTATGTATGGCTGAGGCAGGGCTCAGTGGTGGAGTGTACACTCAACACGCACAAGGCCCTGGTTTCAATCTGTAGAACCAAAATGAAAGATCACAGCCTGGTGACGGTGGCGCACACCTTTAGTCCCAACTCTCTGGAGGCAGAGGCAGGTGGATCTCTGTGAGTTCGAGGCCAGCCTGGTCTACAGAGCGAGTTCTAGGACAGCCAGGGCTGTTATACAAAGAAATCCTGTTTTCAAAACCTTGAAAAACCCAAATCTCTCAGTTGTCACACTGAGAGCAGAGCTGGGAGAAGTGAGGTAACCTGAGGCCACTATAAAACAAGGAGACCAACCCCATCCACTGGGGACAGCTTGGAACTGTGCCTCCAAAGCAGAAATGTCAAGACATGTTGGTGCCTTTAGCACACAGTCCAGGGGTCAGGTTCCAGCTCAGGTAATTCAGAGCTGTGCAGCTCCAGGCAAGACACTCAGCCTCTCCCAACCTCATCTATGAAGGGAAGATAACAGTAATACAGTTGACCTGAGGAGAGACCACAGCAGCTCGTTCCCTAGGGTGGTACCAGGCTAGTGGCAGGCTGCCTGGGGCAAACCCCACACCTCTTCAGCCACTTGCTCTCATTATGGTCACAGCTTCCCTGAAGGGCCACCTCCTCCTCCCAGGGTGAGTCAGCCCCACACCAGAGGGACTGGCTTTACTCTCACTGGGTGCAGCAAAGCAAAGCAAGATCTAAAGAGGCCTTGGGACCTCAGGGACGGCAGCACCCCAGGCCAGCCTTACCGTCTGCTGCGGCTCTGTCCAGTTCACCTCGTAGCCATCGAAGGCATGGCTCTGCCAGTTGCTGTTCAGCTCCCGGATGACCATGACCTCCACCCTCCGGAGAAAGGCTGCGAGCCTGAGAGTGTCGTGCTGGGAAGCAGGCACCATGGCCACTGGCTCAGGAGCCTCTGTCTGCACCTGGGCATCCGCATGTGTCTGGGCCTGGGCAGATGCCTCTGCTGTGGCAATGCTGGCTGTCTGGCAACTTTTCTGAAAGGAGATTAAAACCAGGGTCAGGGGCCAGTGAAATGACTGCATGGGTAAAGACACTTGCTGCCAAGTCCAGTGACTTGGGTTCAATTCCCAGACCCCACATGGTAGGAAGAGAGAACCGACTCCTGAAAGTTTTCCTCAGACTTGCTCGAATATCGGCACAAACACACAAAATTACTTTAAAAAACAGTCGGCGGGGGTGGGGGGTCCTAGAGAGATGGCTCAGTGGTTGGGAGCACATACTGCAGGCTGTATGTGTTGGCACACATCTTTAATTCCGGCACTGGGGAGGTTGAGGCAGACTGATCTCTGTGAGTTCGAGGCCAGCCTGGTCTACTGCCCTAGCCTGTTCTCTGTTGCTACACTGACCAGCCACCTTGAGGAGAACAGGGTTTATTTACAGTTAAGACTCCATCACCGTCTTAGTCAGGGTTTCTATTGCTGTAAAGAGACACCAGGACCACAGCAACTCTTAAAAGAAAACGTTTAGTTGAGGGGCTGGCTTATAGTTTCAGAGGTTCAGTCAATTATCACCATGGCAGGGAGCATGGAGGCGTGCAGGCAGACATGGTGCTGGATTTCAGAGTGCTACATCTTGCAAGTAGCCAGAAATCGACTGACTCGCTGGGTGGTATCCTGAGTATATGAAACCTGGAAGCCCACTCCCACAGTGACACAGTGGGCCACACCCACTCCAACTAAGCCACACCTCTAAATAGTTCCCCTCCCTATGATGTTATAGGATTATGGGACTGTGGGGGCCAATTACATTCAAACTACCACAATCTTCAAAGGAAGTCAAGACAGGAACTTAAGGTGGAAACCTGGAGACAGGAACTTAAGCAGAGGCCACAGAAGAATCTAGCTACTTCTACAAGCCTGGACCACCTGTGAGAGTGGTACCTCCCACAGTGGCTGGGCCCTCCCACAATAATCTTTCATCAAGAAAATGCCCACAGACATGCCCACAGACCAATGTGATGTAGGCATTTCAGCAACTGACGTTCCCTCTTGCAGATGACCCTGGCCTGTCATGTTAACCCAACAACAAATACTAACTGAACGGGGTGACTTTGTTCCACAAGTCAGTGGGGAACCACCACTCCTGTGACCCTCACGCGACCTTTGCACAGGCCCCATCCCTACTTCAATGGACATGGGAATAGGCATCAAACCAAAGGTGCAGCCACCTTTATCACCTTGTCTTTACCAAGAGGCTCTTGGGAGTGAGGCCCAGACCACTGCCCCCCACCAAAGCTCTGCACATAAAGCCCCTCCAGGACCTCAAGGCCCTGGAACCTGAGTGCAATGCCTTTCCCAGCGACAAGGGACACAGACCGACAGCTGTCCCTGGCAGCCAGCTGTCTGTTTTATCAACTTCACACCTGCCCCAAACTCCCAGTGGGCAAAAAGAGTCCACCTTACCATTTCCCCATGCCCACCCAGCACTTCACACGTGTTTGGGGAGTAGATGAAAACACATGCCCTGACCTGCTACTACCTGCCAGACAACAGGGAAGACCACATACATGCAGGACCCTTGGTCCCAGGCACATAAATGGAGAACACAAATAAAAAGAGAAGGTTCCAGTACAAAGGTGCTTGGCTCTGGCAGAGGACCTGAGGGGTCAGCTCGACAGCCAGCCACATGGGACATGGAGAAGGCCTTGCCAGCCCCTTCAGACACAAGTATAAGGGAAAATTAGGAGCCCGTGTGGAGGCTGCTGGAACCATTCCAGGGAGCCCAAGCAAAGCCTCAGGTTGAGGCTGGAGCCAAGCAACCCTGTAGCTCCTACCTGTGGTCTAAGCTTGGAAGGTTCCTCTGGCCTCCACACATGTGCGCACACATGAGCTTGCACACACATGGCCACAGAATGATAATGATAGCAGATTCCAATTTCTGCCTCTCTCAGAATCAGCTGCATGTTCCATTGGGGGGGGGTGTGTGTCCCGGGACACACCACAAGGAGTCTGCCATGAGCTGGTTTGGGTTGGTGTCTGCTCCTTATAGTCAAGATTGACCAGCACAGGGGCTGGGGACAGGTGTCTGGGCAGTCAGCACATTCTAAAGCAGTGGTTCTAACACTATGGCTCACAACCCCTCTGAGGAATGCATGTCAGATATTTACATTACATTATGATTCATAACAGCAGCAAAGTTACAGTTACGAAGTTGCCATGAAAATAATGTTGCTGGGTGGTGGCGCACGCCTTTAATTCCAGCACTCAGGAGGCAGAGGCAGGCGGATCTCTGTGAGTACTAGGCCAGCCTGGGCTACAGAGTCCCAAGACAGCCAGGGCTACCCTGTCTTAAAAAAAAAAAAGGATGCGTCTAAACCAACACAAAGACAGTGGAGGTTTGAAAGAAAACGACCGACCCCATTGGGAGGGCACTACTGGGAGGTATGGCTGTGTTGGAGGAAGTGGGTCACTGTGGGGGTGGGCCTTGCAGCCTCATATCTGCTCAATCCACACCCTGTGAGATTTGTATCAGATGTAGAATTCCACAGCCATATTCCCAGCCACCATGCTCCCTGCCATGAAGACAATGGGCTAAGCCTCTGGAACTGTGAACCACCACCTCAAAGAACTGTTTTCATGAGTTACTGAGGTCCTAGCGTCTCTTCACAGCAATACAAACCCTAAGGCAATGACTCACACCTGCAATCCTACCGTATGGCACGTGGAGGCAGGGGGTTCGCAAGTTCACCCTTGGCTACATGGCAAGTATAAACCAGATTGGGAAGCATAAGACTTTCTTTAAAACTTTTTGTTTGTGCCGGGCAGTGGTGGCACACACCTTTAATCTCAGCACTCGGGAGGCAGAGGCAGGTGGATCTCTGTGAGTTCGAGGCCAGCCTGGTCTACAGAGTGAGTCCCAGGACAGCCAGGGCTACACAGAGAAACCCTGTCTTTTTGTTTGTTTGTTTTTCCAGACAGGGTTTCTCTTTGTAACAGCCCTGGCTGTCCTGGAACTAGCTTTGTCATCTAGTAGACCAGGCTGGGCTTGAACTCACAGAGATCTGCCTGGCTCTCTACCTGAGATTAAAGGCATGTGCCACTGCTGACTGGCATACTTATTTTTGTGGTCCTGAGGTGGAGCCCAGGGCCACACCCAGCCCCTTCACCCTCTTTTCTGATCACATCTAAGCAACTGGTCTTGACAATGTGTTCGAAGAGCCCACCATAGCCGTGTGTGAGCCTGTGGTAGACATTCGCAATGACAGCAGTACAGCCAGCTCCCACCTATTCGCTCCAGGGTGAAGGACAAGACTTCTAAGGGCACTCCACAGCTGAACCAGCAACCAGATCCAGCCTCCCTCCCGCGCAGGAACTTGGGGTGTGTGTGTGTGTGTGTGTGTGTGTGTGTGTGTGTGTGTGCGCGCGCGCGCAGCCTCCTCCACTTCAAGGGACTCAAACTCACCCTGGAACTGAAGATGACCTTGAACTGGGGAGCCTCCTGTTTTCCCTGGGGCTACAGGTATGTTCCCACACCCAGCTTACTCAGTGGTGAGAATTAAATGCCCAGCTTCCTGCATACTAGACAAGGATTCTACCAGGTGACCCACACCGTAGGCTCAAACTCAGTTCTGAGTGCTTCTGCAGCACAGGGCTACTCAAAAGTCCTGACCCAAGGGAGCGCCCTTCCTTGGCCAGGTTGGGAGCACATCTGTGGTTAGTCCGTTTCTTCACACTGCCTTAAGGAGGGTCTAGAAACAAAAGCATCGCACACCTGTCATCCCAGCACTCAGGAGGTGGAGGCAGGAGGATTCTCGTGAGTTTGAGATCAGCTTGAGCAACAATGTTGCAGAGAGGAGGGTTCCAGGCACGAAGCATGCCTGTCATCCCAGCACTAAAGCAGTGGTACCAAGAGGATGAGCCACGGATTTACTTAAGGGCACAGGCTCCAGCAGGGGGCGCCATGTGCCATGAAACACAAGCCAAGCCCCCAGCCTGCCAGGGGAGGAGACCCCAGAAGCTCACTCAGGTGGCAGAAGTCACCCCACAGTCCATGGGATGGGAAGATTAAAAACTGCTCACTCATATTTCCTGGGTTCCTGTAGGAGGGAGGAAAGCACACAGGGCCCTTTCCTCCCTCCCCACTCCACCCCTCCATCTCTCCCTCAAAAAGCTAGCTCAGTGTCCACTAAGGAGAAAAAGTTCTGGAGCTGCTAGCCTGCACCTAAATGGAAGTGAATGCACTCTTGGAAAGAACATGGTGGGGCAGAGTGGCAGTGTCGGTGGTGGTGGTGGTGCTGGTGCTGGTGGTGCTGGTGGTGCTGGTGGTGGTGCTGGTGGTGCTGGTGGTGCTGGTGGTGCTGGTGGTGCTGGTGGTGGTGCTGGTGCTGGTGGTGCTGGTGCTGGTGGTGCTGGTGGTGGTGGTGCTGGTGGTGGTGGTGGTGCTGGCGGTGGTGGTGGTGCTGGCGGTGGTGGTGGTGCACGCCGTTAATCCCAGCACTTGGGAGGCAGAGGCAGGCGGATCTGAGTTTGACGACAAACTGGTCTACACAGAGTAACGATGTCTTGAAAAATAAAAAACAAGCAAACAAACAAAAAGGAGCAGGATGGAGGCCAGCAAAATGTCTCAACAGGTAAAGGTACTCCCCACAGAGCACGACCGCCTGGACCTCCATAATGAAAGGAGGGAACTGACACCCACGGTCCTTTGACCTCCACATGTGAGCTATGTTTACACTAGTACCAAACACACACACACACACACACACACACACACACACACACGCAAAAAAATAAACACACAAAATAAAAATAAAAGATCATAATGGAGTAGCCAGCCAGCTAACCCAGGAATTTGGGAAAGCCTGGGCAAAATACCAAGATCCAGTTTCAAAAACATGTGTTACATGTGTTTTTTAAAGACTTATTTACTTATGTGTATGTGTGTTTTGCCTGTATACATGTATGTACACAGTGTCCAGGAGCCAGGAGACAACAGTTGCCTTGGAGCTAGAGTCAAGATCTGCTGTGAGCTGCTGTGTGGACCGAGTCCTAATTGAGAACAAGTGCTCCTATCCGCTGAGACATCACCTCTCCAGTCCACTGGTTACCTGGTTTGTTGTTGTTGGTTTGGTTTGGGTTTTTTTTGTTTGGGGTGGTTTTACGAGATAGAGTCTATCTGTGTAGCCCTGGCTGTCCTGGAATTCACTCTGTAGACCAGGCTGGCCTGAACTCACAGAGATCCATGTGCTGGGATTAAAGGCATGCACCACCACCACCTGGTTTACATGTATATTTTACCACTATTCTATTTTACAATTTTTTGGGGGGGGTTGTTGTTGTTTGTTGGGTTTTTGGTGGGCTTTTTTTGTTTTTGTTTGGTTTTGGGTTTTTTTTTTTTTTTTGGTTTTTCAAGACAGGATTTCTCTGTGTAGCTTTGCGCCTTTCCTGGATCTCTTTCTGTAGACCAGGCTGGCCTCGAACTCACAAAGATCCACCTGCCTCTGCCTCCCGAGTGCTGGGATTAAAGGCGTGCGCCACCACCACCCGGCTACAATTTTTTGAGACAGAGCTCATGTAGTCCAAGCTAACCTAAAACTCCTTAGGTATCCAAGGCTGGCCCTGAATACCTGATTCCACCCCCAATGGAACCAGACACCAGCTACCACATCTGGCTACCAACCCACACTCTGATAAGACAGACCTCTGGTGCTTTGACAGCAGGCTGAGCGAAGTTGTTATTAACTGCTAATGGCTCAGCATTGCAGTCCATAAAAACAGATTCCCAGGTCACACCACACACCTGCTGTCCAGGGTCACAGCAGGCTGCAGGCAATGTGCACACATGTTAAATTCTTTAGGCGTCCCGTCCCAGTGGCTCCATCTGCACGAGTACCTGCATTCGAAAGGCCCCCAGGGGAGCAAGACTGTGCTTTCACAGAAGCAACGGTACCTTCCATAAGGACTCTAACACACACCACTAGGGAACAAGGCCCAGCCCCTAAGAAGAGTATGCACTCCCAACCCAATCTCAAACCAATGTCCAAAACCCTTCCTGCTCTGAACAGATTAGGCAGCCTATGTTGAGAAAAAAGCCGGTCTTGGTGGTACACATCTTTAGTACCAGCAGGTGGATCTCTGTGATGGCAAAGCCAACCAGGACTAAAAAGTGAGTTCCAGGCCAACCAGGTGTATATGGGAGACCCTGTCTCAAAAAAATAAAAATAAAATAATAAAACAATAATAATGGTGCAAGAACAATAGTTCAGCAATTCAGCACACTGACTGCTCTTCCAGAGGACGTGAGTTCAATTCTCTAAACCCACACAAAAGCTCACAATCCTCTGCAACTCCAGGTCCGGGGTACCTGACGCCATTCTGGCCTCTACAGCCCAGGGGTACCTGACGCCATTCTGGCCTCTACAGTCTCATGTGGTGTATAAACACAGCATCCATACATATGAAATAATTAAAAATTAAATTAAAACCAGGTGGTGGTGGCGCAGGCCTTTGACCCCAGCACACAAGAGGCAGAGCTAGGCGGATCTCTGTGAGTTCAAGGCCAGCCTGGTCTCCAAAGCGAGTTCTAGGAAAGGCGCAAAGCTACACAGAGAAATCCTGTCTCGAAAAACCAAAAAAATAAAATAAATTTAATTTAATTTAAAAAATGTTTTAGCCAGGCAGTGGTAGTGCACTCCTTTAATCCCAGCACTCAAGAGGCAGAGCCAGGCGGATCTCTGTGAGTTCGAGGCCAGCCTGGGCTACATAGTTCCAGGAAATGCACAAAGCTACACAGAGAAACCCTGTCTCGAAAACCCCCCAAAAATTTAAAGAACAAAAAAATGGAGAAAAGACATTAATGCTTTCTCTTTAGTCCACTGCTAAAATGCATACACATATTACCACATGCCTGTGTTCAACTTCTCCAGAGGAATTTGCCAGGGTTAAAAGATACTTACAGCACTGACTGACACAGGCTTCCTGACAGGAAGGAAGGAAACATCTTTTTGTGTTTGTTTTGTTTTGTTTTCAGACAAGGCTTCTCTGTGTAGCCCTGGCTGTCCTGCTATCCTGGAACTCACTGTGTAGAGCAGGCTGGCTCGAACTCAGAGACCCACCTACTAAAAGCATGCACCACCACACCACCACCACCACCACCACCACCACCACCACCACCACCACCACCACCATCACCACCCGGCTGACTGGAAACATCTTAACAGTTGATTAAAAGGAAATGTAAAAATAAATTAAGTTTTTAAAAGTTCTTTAATCCTGGAGTTACAAATGGTTGTGAGCAGCCGTTGGAGGATGGGAATTGAGCCCGGTCCTCTGGAAGAGCAGCCAGTGCTCTTTACCACTGAGTCAGCTCTCCAGCCCCACAAGTAAGTTTCTAAATTACGTGCATGGGCGAGAGAGAGAGAGAGAGAGAGAGAGAGAGAGAGAGAGAGAGAGAGAGAAACAGAGAGAGACAGAGACAGAGACAAACAGACACCCAGGGCCAGCCAGGCAGCCACCAGGCAGCAAGCCACAGAGTAGGACATACAGAATGAAAGAAAGGTTAAAAAAAAAAAGCCTAGAGGCAAAATATAGATGAAGAAAACAGGTTAATTTAAGTTTTAAGAGCCAATGGGGCCAGGCAGTGGTGGCACATGCCTTTAATCCCAGCACTCGGGAGGCAGAGGCAGGTGGATACCTGCAAAAAAAAAAAAAAAGAGTCAATGGGACAAACATAAGATGAGGCCAAGCATCCCTAACTAATATTAAGTCTCCATGGTCTCCATGTCTTTATTGGGAGCAGGCTGGTAATCCAAAAGAAAGCCTGCTACACCCTGAAGCTGTGAGTAGCTCAACCTGGGTGCTGGAAACCAAAGTCAGGTCTTCTGGAAGAGCAGAAAGCATTTCTTTTTGTTGCTGTTACTTATTTTTATGTATGTGGACGTGTTACCTGGCATGTATGTTTGTGTACCACACGTGTGCATGGTGCCTGCAGAAGCCAGAAGAGGGCTTCAGACCCCTGGAACTGGAGTCAGATTAGAACCGTGTTAGTTCTAGAAGACAAACCCAGGCCTCTGAAAAACAGCCAGGACTCTTAACTTCTGAGCCACCACCCCTCCAGCCTGCTCATTGTTTTTGAGACAAGTTCTCATGGACCCCAGGCTGGCTGCAAACTTGTGATTCTTCTGTTTCCACTCTCCAAGTGCTAGAATTACAAGTGTGTGCCACCCACGTGTAGCTTTCCATTTTTCTGACAATCCAAATTTTTCACATAAACCACCGATACCTAGAGAAAAAGTTGCCACTTTCTCCTACGTCTTACAACATCCTCACAGCTAATAAAGCAGGCAGGGGTGCTTGCCGCCAAGCCTAGACACCTGAGTGTCATCCACAGGACCCACATGGTAGACAGAAACAACCAACTCCTACTGTCTTGTGGCCATACACATGCTCAAAGAATCAGTAAATAAAATACAATCAAAAGTTCAAGAATCTCCCCAGGAAGCAAGAGACACCCTCCAGG
The DNA here is from genome assembly GCF_903995425.1 of Onychomys torridus. NCBI lineage: Eukaryota > Metazoa > Chordata > Mammalia > Rodentia > Cricetidae > Onychomys > Onychomys torridus. The sequence continues at coordinate 8,929,284 of NC_050446.1, read as the reverse complement.
GTGCGGGCTGTCACACTGTGTAGCAGGGGCTCTAAACTTCTATCCACAGGAAAACTAATGACATTCTGGTTTGCTCTAAGAGGAAAAAGAAATCCAACCTTGAATCTTCTAAACTCTAAATCCCCAGCAAGCAAGAGCTGTTTAGAGCATCTTCGAGGTCCGTGAAGGTCCCCAGGCTTGCTGCAATGATACTTCAGCATACACTGAACTGGCCATGCTCCCTGCTTTCCACCAAAGGTGATTTCCTGTCCCATGGCATGGAGAAGGCCCTGGAAGCCAGACCAGACCACAGCATGAGACTGAAGGGCTCAAGACAGTCAAAAGCAGGACAGCACAGACACCACTGATATTGGGTAGGAGCCAGACTAGCTGCCCATCCCACGGCTTTCTTGGACGCACTGTAGCAGACACTCTGGTAAGGATCATTTCACTCAGATGAAGAACCTGAGTTCTCTGCAAGACCTTATTTGACCTGCCTCTACTTACCCTCTTTGATCTCACACGGACCCCTCTCCCTTTTCCTCAAGTCCTCTCCAGCCCCTCCCAAGGCCTCCAACAAATGTGCTTTGACCCCAGTTCCACAGTCAGCCAGTGCTCTCTCTCCTGAGTCTCTTCTCAAATGCCATGTCTCAGTGAGACCCACTCTGCAACTCCAGGTCCAGTTGGGAACAGTTCCTCAGCCCCTACCTGTCATGACTTATATGAAGTTGTATCCCTTGTAACTGTCCCAAATAAATTCCAGGAAAGCAGCTATCTCCACGTCCTCAGCTGATGAACCCTCAGTACCCCAAAAGTCAGATAGCATCAGGGCTCCCTTATCTCATTATTGGAATGGTTTTTGTTGGTTTGTTTTTATTAAACCAGAACACTGTAGCAGGGGCAGTGGTGGTGCAAGCCTTTAATCCCAGCACTCAGAAGGCAGAGACAGAGGCCAGCCTGGCCTACAGAATGAGTTCCAGAGCAGTCAGAGCTATACAGAGAACCATGTCTCGAAAAACAAAACACTAGAAAACCGTTTTTAGCTAGCCCTTAAGATGCAGTCTGACCTTTCCAAAAACCACTCAGTTTAAAATGCCTAACAGCTACCCTACCATTCACGAAAACTCTTTCAAAACGTGGTGCTGGGCTGACGATAGCTGGGCGGGTGGAAGGCACTTTGCCAAGCCTGACAGCAGGAGCTGGGTTCCCAGGACCACGCGGTGAAGGAAAGAGCTAATTTGTGTCAAGTTATCTTCTGACCTCCACAGGTGCCACGGCACAAGCATGCCCCCATACATTCACATAAATTAAATAAATGTCATTTAACAACAACAACGTGGAGTCCTAAGGGTTTTGTTGTTGTTGTTTTTCTCCTCGGAGACTGGGGAAAGTCTACCGTGAAAGCACCTCGAGTTAGTTTTTGCATTAAAGTATGAAAACCCCACGCCGCGCCCCGGCCACCCAGCGCGGGCCCCGCGCCCTCACCGTCTCCCCATGGATGCCCTGGACGGCCCTCCACTGCGAGAGCACGGACGCCACGCCCAGGGTCTCGTCCTGCAGGGGAGCGGGCCTCCCGGGCCGCTTCGCGTCGCCAGCCCCGCCAGCAGCCAGCGTAGCAGCTTCAGCGCTTCCAACCCGCAGAAAGGGCCCGGGCGACGCGCGCGTTGCCATGGCGACAGCCCCGCCCATTCGCGCCGGCGCCTTGAGACGTGACCTCCGCCGGCTTTGCCTCCATTAGCGGAAGTTCGATAAGAGGAAGTGAGGCTGACGGCGCCATTTTTGAACTGGTAACAGCATCGCCCTTAAGGCCGAGAAGGAAACTATAAAGATTCATATCAGCAAATACAACAAAAAGGCAGAGGTTTTGGATTATCCTATTCACAGAGGCCATGTCTGGGTCTGGAGCAGCTCTTCGAGGCATAAAGAAGTGAGGAAGTGAGGCGTGGGTTCCAGGTTCAAAGATGGCGCTGAGCGGCCCGTGCAGAGGCGAGGAGGGCCTGCTGCGGCCTACTGGGCCAAGCTGGTACGGAGACCCAGCTGGGTTGGAAGAAACCGACTACTGCAGAACCAGTTTCGCCGCTTGAGTCGGCAGCATTTTCAGTTTCTCCCTTAATGAAAAATATCCATACACAGATCGAAAGTGGGGCTGGATGGGTGGGAGGCCCAAATGAGAAAGTTTCCATAAAAGAATAATAAATAAAATGCTTGCTAAACTGAAATTAGAGACAGAAACAACCACTGGGGACGGAGTTGAGCTCAATGATAGATTGCCCCAGATTCAGTCAGTCCTCAACACACACACTCAAAAGGGCACAACTACCAGTTAATGAGTACCAACGATGTGTCAAGCTAAGTGCCCAAAGCCATATGAATGTTTACGTATTAAATCCTCAACCTACAGAAGCAACTGCGTGCTCGCCTGTTAGTTGGTTGGTTCCTTTCTTGAAGTGCTGGGGATGGAACCCAGGACTTCCTGCATACCAACCCTTATGCTGGACCCATGAACTACATCTACATCGCAGCTGTTATTACACATGCGCCTCTTGATTGCACTGACAGATCTGTAAATGTCCTAAATCACCCAGTAAGATCCTGCAGGTGGCCTGCTTGATCCCCAAAACCAAGCCCTGAGCCGCTAGGCCTTAATCTGCTCATTTAGTCCTCCTTCCTCAGCCTGGGAAGCTTGCCCAGGCCTCCTTCTCAGTACACTACCCAGGGACAGGAACCTCCTCAGCAGCCAAGGCCAGGAGGGCCGATTAGATTAGCAACCCTGGGAAGGGGAGGGAAATGCAATAGGAAAGTTTTTCTCAGACATCCCTTCCTAAAGGGGGCCTCTTTGTGAGGCCCTCTGAACTCTAGAAGAAAATGCAAACATCACCAAGCCACGGGGACCCAGGTTCAGTTTCTAGCACCCACATTGCAGCTAACAACTCTGTAATTTCCGTTCCAGGAGATCTCACACCCTCTTCTGGCCTCTGCAAGCACCAGGCATGCACCCAGTGCGCAGACATGCATGCAGGCAAAACATCCATACATATAAAGTCAAAAGAATGAAATTTTAAAAAGTCAGGACAGTCACTGGTGGTGTCACACACCTTTAATCCCAGCACTCAGGAGACAGAGGCAGGCGGATCTCGGTGACTTTGAGGGCAGCCTGGTCTATAAAATAAGTTCCAGGACAACCAGGACTACACAGGGAAACCCTCTTGGGGTTGGGGGGGGGGAGTTAGAGGGGAATCACACTCAATAAAAGCCCTGTGAGATGTGTGTATCTATTTACTTATTTATTTTGTTTTTTTGAAACATCTGGCTCCGCTACAAAGTGCTGGGAGTCAAGGCATGCACCACCACATCTGGCTGTTAACAAATTCTTTTTTTTTAAGGTTTTATTTATTTATTATGTATGTAGTGTTCTGCCTGCATGTGTCCTTGCCAGAAGAGGGCACCAGATATAATTGTAAGTGGTTGTGAGCCACCATGTGGGTGCTGGGAATCAAACTCAGGACCTCTGGAAGAGCAGTTGGTGCTCTTAACCACTGAGCCATCTCTCCAGCCCCCAAATCTCACTTTTTTTTTTTTTTTTTTTTTTTTTGCCAGAGCTGAGAACTGAACCCAGAGCCTTGCACTTGCTAGGCAAGCGCTCTAACACTGAGCTAAATCTCCAACCCCAACACCCAAGAAATTCTTAAAAGGGTGATAGCAGGTTAGAAAGATGGCTCAGTGGTTACGAGCACCTGTTGCTCTTGCAGAGGACCCAGATTTGGTCACCCACATGGTGGTTCACAACCATCTGTAACTCTAGTTCCAGGGGATCCAATGCTCTCTTCTGATCTCCTTGGGCACCTAGCTACATGAGGTCACAGATGTACATACATTGAGGTAAAACATTCATATATAAAAATGAATAAATCTGATTTTGAAAGTATAAAAGTTTTTTTTTTTATTATTATTATATACACAGTGTTCTGTCTGCACATATCCCTGCAGGCCAGAAGAGGGCACCAGATTTCATTACAGATGGTTGTGAGCCACCATGTGGTTGCTGGGAATTGAACTCAGGACCTCTGGAAGAACAGCCAGTGCTCTTAACTGCTGAGCCATCTCTCCAGCCCAATTTGAAATTTTTTTAAGGAGCTGGAGAAATGGCTTAGAGGTTAAGAGCACCGACTGCTCTTACAGAGGACCCAGGTTTGATTCCCCTCACCCGTACTTACAGTTACAGTCTTTATCTGTAACTCATGTAGTACACAGACATTAGACAAAACACCAATTCACATACACTAAGTGAGTAAAGTTTAAAAAAAAAAAAAAAAAAAACTTGGCATTTAAATTTCTTGTTTTCCTTGTTTTGTTTTGTTTTGTTTTGTTTTGTTTTGTTTTGTTTGAGACAGGGTTTTTCTGTGCAGTTCTAGCTCTCTGGAACTTACTCTGTAGACCAGGCTGGCCTCGAACTCACAGAGATCTGCCTGCCTCTGCCTCCTGAGTGCTGGGATTAAAGGCGAGCACCATCATTACCTGGCTTTTAAAATAAATGTGTGTGTGTGTGTGTGTGTGTGTGTGTGTGTGTGTGTGCGTGTGTGTGCTCTTCCTTCAGGGATTTCTGTTTCCCTGTCTCCTCACAACACTTTCAATCTCCTTCCTGGAGGTCTCTGCCCAGATTCCAGATAGATTCTGTTATCTGTGTTTTGTTCAAAGCTTGACCCTGACACCTATAGCCTGGCTCAAATCAGACACTTGGTACATATCGACTGATAGTGAACATGCCTTGTGCAGGCAAACGTTCTGGAAACATATCCTTTTCTGGTATTTCGTCTGCTATCACTACAGCAGCAGGTCTGTTGAAAATGGGGGGGGGGGGGGGCGTTGGGGACTTAGCTCAGTGGTAGAGCACTTGCCTGGCAAGTACACAAGTACAAGGCTCCAGGTTCCATCCTCAGCTCCAAAAAAAAAAAAAAAGAAAGAAAGAAAGGAAAATGTGTTGCCCAAACAGTTGTGTAGATACAATTAAGCCTTCTGAACTATGTCACCTGCGCCACCTGAGAACCTGCCTTAACTAAAAACAAACAAACAAACAAAAAATTATGCGTCTGTGTCTGTGGAGGGATATGTGCTCATGAGTACAGGTGCCTAAGGAGGCCAGAAACATTGGATGCCCTGGTGCTGCGGCTACAGGCGGTTAGTTGTGAGCCACCTGACGTGGTCGTTGGGAATTGAATTTGGCTCCCTCAGAAGAGCAGTGTATATTCTTAGCCACTGAGTATTGTTTTTGTTGGTTTGTTTTTGTTTTTTGAGACAAGCTCTATGCAGTCTAGGCTGTCCTTGAACTTGCAGAACCTTCCCATCTCACCCTTCCCAGCAGAGAATCCATGCAGGAGCTATTGCACCAAACTGAGGTACTGTTTTCTTCAGGGAATGAGGCCAGGTTCCATGAGGTACACTTAGGTACTACAAGAGGCAGCAGACAGCTAAACAACACGCTGAAATCCTTTAGTAATCTATTTGCTTCATTTCTATTTTATCTCCCCCTTCCCTGCCCCACACAGGGCTTCTCTGTGTGGCTCTGGCTGTCCTGGAACTCGCTCTATAGACCAGGCTGATCTTGAACTCAGAGAGATCTGCCTGCCTCTGCCTCCCGAGTGCTGGGTTTACAGGTGTGCAGCACAACTATGGAAATTTGTTCTCTCCTTCCACCATGTAAGGCGACTGAATTTAAGACGCAAGCTCGGGGTCACTGAACATCTGGCCTTCTCAGAACCATCCACCTGTTAGGTGGGTTAGGGGAGACCATGAACTTTGCATCCCACCAACTCATGCAGTCTGTTGTGGCATGGAATCTGGTTGTCTCTGTTGCCTAGTAACAACCACTGGAAATCCAGGGAGGTAAGATTTGGGAGCTGGATAGGGAAGGAATGGAAACAGCTGAGGGCATGACTTTGGCCTTTAGTTTTTCCCACTTCATGTATTTCTGGTTCCCGGATTTGTTTATTATTATCTTTGTTGTTGTTGTTGTTGTTGATATTATTATTATGGGGTGGGGGCATGGGCACCTGTGTGGCAGACAGACGACAGTATTTGGAGTCAGATCTCACCGAGTTTCAGGGACCTAATTCAGGTCATTGTGCAGCTTTGCCTGCAGAGCCAACTAGCAGTCCCTCTTTTTAAAATTACATTTTAAAATTAACTAAATTTTAATAATTGTATTACATAAATAAAGTATCTGTTTATGGTTATTTTAAATATTTATTTACTTTGTGTTCATGCCTCTGTGTGTGCACATGTGTGCATGTGCCGTGGTGTGCATATCAGAGGACAACTTTTGGGGAGTCAGTCCTCTCCTGTACCACTATTGAGCTCAGGATCAGATGGCAAGTACTTGTACCAACTAAGGTTTCTCAACAGCCCCCCTGGTTGTTTTTTATATTTAAAGATTTATTTGTTTTTATTTCATGCGTGTTAGTCTTCAAGTATCTAAGTATACCACATACATGCCTAGTGTCCTAGGATGTCAAGGTCAGTAGACAGCATCAGATCCTCTGAAGTTACAGGCAGTTGTGAACCCTTTTGTGGGTACTAGGAACAAAGGAACCTAGATCCTGTGCGAAATCACAAGTTCTCTTAAGCACTGAGCCATCTCTCCAGCCCCTAAAATTTTTTTGTGGGGGAGGGAGGGATTGTTGTTTTTATTTTTGTTTTTGTGTTTTTTGTTTGTTTTGTTTTGTATTGTTTTGTTTTTCTTTTTTGTTTTTCGAGACAGGGTTTCTCAGTGTAGCCTTGTCTTTCCTAGAACTCAGTCTGTAGACCAGGCTGACCTTGAACTCACAGAGATTCACTTGCCTTTGCCTCCCAAGTGAGTGCTGGGATTAAAGGCAAGAGCCACCACTGCCCAGCTGTTTTTATGTTTTGAGACAGGATCTCACTGTGTAGCCCTGGCTGTCCTAGAACTCACTCTGTAGACCATGATGGCTTTAAACTCACAGAGATCTACCTGGCTTTGCCTCAGAGTGCTGGGATTCAGGCAGTGCCCTGTCACACCAGGCTATTTATTTATTTTTGATCTGTTTTCCTATTGTCCTATTCCTCCTTTGTTCTTCCACTGTGTATTCAACCTCAGCCCACCCCCACCGGGGCAGTGCTGGGGATGGAACCTGGAGCCTAATTCATCCTAGGGAGGTACCACCAAGCCTGGCAACTCTTTACCTCTATGTGCATTGCTATGGCATGCATGTGCCCATATAAACAAACAAATAAAAATAAAATATACATAAGAAGAGTTTAGGGATACCCTGGGCAATAGCATGAGACCCAACTTCAACAACAAAACAACTAAATTCTGTTGTTACTTTGCAGCATACTAAATAAATGTACTTTCTAAAAAAAGATTAAAAATGTGGGGGTAGGGGCTGGAGAGATGGCTCAGAGGTTAAGAGCACTGGCTGTTCTTCCAGAGGTCCTGAGTTCAATTCCTAGCAACCATGTGGTGGCTCATAGCCATCTACAATGAGATCTGGTGCCCTCTTCTGGCCTCCAAGCTGAAAACTCACTGTATACATATTAAATAAATAAATAAATAAATAAATATATTTTTTTTTTAATGTGTGGGCGGTGGTGGGGCACGCCTTTAATCCCAGCACTGGGGAGGCAAAGCCAGGAAGATCTCCGTGAGTTCAAGGCCAGCCTGAGCTACAGAGCAAATTCCAGGAAAGGCTCCAAAGCTACACAGAGAAACCCTGTGTGTGTGGGGGGGGGGAGGGGACACGACAAAAAATTCCGTTGGCTGGTGGTGGGGCACGCCTTTAATCCCAGCACTTGGGAGGCAGAGGTAGGTGGATCTTTGTGAGTTTGAGGCCAGCCTGGGCTACAGAGAGAGATCCAGGAAAGGCGCAAAGCTACACAGAGAAACCCTGTCTTAAAAAACCAAAACCAAAAAAAAAAGAAAGAAAAGAAAAGAAAAAAGAAACAAAAAAGAAAAAGAAAAAAGCACTTGTTACTCTTCCAGAGGACCTGAGTTAAGTCCGCAGCACCTGGATGGGGCAGTCTAGAACTGCCTATAATTCCAGCTCCAGGGGAACCTGATGCCCTCTTCTAGACTCCTTGGGTAGTGCACACATGTGGCACACATAGACACAGGACACAGAAGATAAATTAATAAACAAGCCCCTAATCCAAAGACTGCACTGCCAGAGTCCTTTAATGTCTACATTTCACTTTATTATTTTGAGCTAGGGGACATGGATTTATTAAGGAAAAGTGAAAGAGAATTAGGAGTGAGCTCCAAAAGCAGAATACTTAAGGTCTTCTTCTAGTGACACATGTCCTACAAAGGCAGGCGACCTCCACCCTGCATTTCCGGTAACATAGACTACCTTTACAGTTATTTATTTTTATTTTGTTTTTATGAGACAGGGTTCCTGTAACAGTCCTGGCTGTCCTGGAACTCACTCTGTAGCCCAGGCTGGCCTTGAACTCACAGAGACCTGTCTGCCTCTGCCTCTGAGTGTTGGGATTAAAGGCGTGTGCCACCACCACCTGGCTGCAGCCAGTGCTCTTAACCACTGTGCCATCTCTCCAGTTCTGAAAGTTTTAAATTACATTTCCTATGGCTTGTTTTGTATTTATGTATTTATCATGTGTATGTGTACATGAGCTACATTTTTGGTGTGGTCTCCGCCACGATGTAGATCCTGCAGAACAAATCCAGGCAGTCAGCTTTCGTACCATTTTTTTTGCTTTTTTGTTTTTTGTTTTTGTTTTTGTTTTTGAGAGGTTTCTCTGTGTAGTTTTGGTGTCTGTCCTGGATCTCACTATGTAGACTAGTCTGGCCTCGAACTCACAGAGATCCGCCTGGCTCTGCTTCCCGAGTGCTGGGATTAAAGGCGTGTCACCACCACCGCCTGGCAACTATCTGGTGGCAGTCAGCTTTTATCTGCTGAGCCATCCTGCCATCCCCTACCCACGTTTTTTGAGACAAGGTCTCACTCTGTAAGCCAGGCTAGCCTCCATGGCTGCATCCATCCTGTTTCAGTCTCCTGGGCTGGTGGATTACAATTGTGATCCATTAAACCAGGCCTGACTGTAATTTATGCAAATGAGATCCCACTGTTCACTACTTGTGTTACTTGTCTTTCATTCAACGTTGTTTCTAAACTTTATTCTTATCTTTTTGCAAAAGCTTCAGTTCCTTACAGGTTGGGTGTGCAATTATGAATCCTAGTGCTCCGAGCATTCTCAAGTATACAGGGCATCTGTGCGGACACTTCTGCCAGAGACGCAGCCGGCCTGGTTGCTAGGACTGTGCTCATCCAGCTCTGTGGACCCAGCAGTTTTCCCGAGTGGTTGAACCAACCTCCCACTGGCTGAGAATTTCTTGCCTGCCCTAAGTTGAAAAACCTTCAGGATTGTTACGAGTTTTTCTTTTTCTTTGTTTTCCGTGTGTGTGTGTGTGTGTGTGTGTGTGTGTGTGTGTGTGTGTGTGTAAGTAAAAGAAAGCCTTCTGTAGCCCAGGCTGCTGACCTCAGAGCTGTGATCTATGTAAACCCAAGGATGACCTTGAACCCCTGGTCTTTCTGCCTCATTCCCCCGTGCTGAGATTACTGGCCTTGGCTACAGCAATTGCTATGTTGTTTTTGTTTTTAGTATTTACCTTTACTTTACACGTGTGGGTGTTCTGTGTGTGTGAATGTCTGTGCACTACTTGTGTGCTTGTTACCTGGGAGGTCAGAAAAGGCTGTTAGATCCCCTGAAAGTAAGTTAAAGTCAGTAGTGAGCAGCCATGTGGGTGCTGGGAATGAAGCCTGCCATTTCTGCTAGAGCAAAGAGTGTTTTTAATCTCCAAGCCATCTCCAGCCCCTTCTCTTCCTCCTCTGGCAGTGGTGGCGCAGGCCTGTAATCCCAGCACTCGGAAGGCAGAGGCAGGTGGATCTCTGTGAGTTCGAGGCCAGTCTAGTCTACAAATCGAGTTCCAGGACAGGCTCCAAAACTACAGAAAAACCCTGTCTCGAGAGAAAAAAAAAAAAAAAAAAAAAAAAAAAGCCTGTGCCATCATGGCTGGCTTGAACTACATTAAAATTTTTTAAAATTTATTTTTAATTAATTAATTAAAAAAAAACTTTTTTTTTTTTTTTTCCGAGACAGTTTCTCTGTGTCCTGGAACTCACTCTATAGACCAGGCTGGCCTCGAAACTCTTAGAGATCTGCCTGCTGGGATTAAAGGCCTGTGCCACCACTGCCTCGCTAAAAATTAATTTTTTTTTTTTTTTTTTTGCTGGGGCTTGGCGGCACAGGATTTTAATGTCAGTACTCTTGAGTTTAAGGCCAGCCTGGTCTACATAGCTTCAGGATAGTCAAAGCTATATCATGAAACTGTCTTGGGGGGGGGGTGTTTCTTTGTGTAGTTTTGGAGCCTGTCTTAGATCTCGCTCTATAGCCCAGGGTGGCCTCGAACTCACAGAGATCCGCCTAGCTCTGCCTCCCGCGTGCACCGCCGCCAGCCTTGGAAAACTTTTTTTAAATTGTGTGTATGACAGTGTGTGGTGGGACTTACTTGTGGGAACAGAACTCAGGTCCTCGGGCTCTACAGCAAGCGCTTTACCTGGGAAGCCACCTCATCTGTCCAGCTTCCTTTTTTTCCCTTATTTTTTTGGTACGCTACTGCTGAGTACACTCTTCACATCTGTTTGTTTCCTTTTTCTTTTTTTCAAGACAAGCTTTCTCTGTGTAGCCCTAGCTGTCCTGGAACTCCCTCTGTAGCCCAGGCTGGCCTCATACTCAGAGATGTGCCTGGCTCTGCCTCCTGAGTGTTGGGATTAAAGGTGCCACCATCCCTGCCAGGCCACGTTTGTTATTTATTACCTGGGTATGTGGCACCCAAGCCAGATGCTCTGGAATCTCCCCTGCAGGAGCAAGGTGTAGCTGAGTGCTAGTGTGGTAGTGCTCTGGAGGCCTTGGTTCCATCCCCAGCAACACACACACACACACACACACACACACACACACACACACACTTTTTTTTTCTTTCAGTTTTTGGGGCAGGGTTTTGCCCTGTAGTCCACACTGCTCTGAAACCTGCGATTCTCCAGCCTCAACTTCTGAGTGCTAAGATTACAGCCTAAAAGCCGGGCGTGGTAGTGCTTGTCTTTAATCCCAGCACTAAGGAGGCAAAGGCGGGCCGGTCTCTTGAGTTTGAGGACAGCCTGGTCTAAAAAACCTTGTCTTGAGAAGAACCAAAAATCGAAAAGTAAAAACAAAACAAAAAGACTAAAGGCTGAGCCAGCGCATTTCACTTCTCTGACTCAAGCCCTTTTGGGTAGACGGAAGGGATGCGCCAAGCCTTCCCTTCCCTCCCCCCGACGACTTTTGTAATTCTCGCCTTAGAATCCCTTTTCTTCCAACACTCATCTGTCCCTGCAAGCGGCGGTCTGCAGGCTGGGAGGGAGTCTAGCCAGACGCACGAGTGGGAAGCGGGGGTTGGGAAGAGCGAAGAATGTTCCAGGCTGAGGCGAGGCAACAGCACGTCGCTAAGTCTGCCGGAGACCAAACTGGGGGGTGAAGGGAAAGAGGAAGAACCCACGATGGGGGCCGGGCGGCGTGGCGAGGGGCTCGGGGGGCGGGCAGGGCCCCCGACCGCGGGCTTCCCATGCAACCCGGGGTTCAGAGGCAGCGGGACGCTGCTCTGGCTGAAGCCGCCCCCTCCTCCGACGCCGGGAAGCCCCCGCCAAGAGCAACTCAAAGAAGTTTCTGCTGATTGGAGGGAGGGCGAGGAGGCTGGGAGAAGGGGCGTGGGGGTGTGTGTCCCACTGTCATGTAAATATCCCCCGCGGGCAGGGCGGCTTCGAGGCCGGCTTAATCTCCCGCACCTGAGGCCGCCGCAGTTCCTGCCAGTTCCTTCCTGCCCTGAGCATCGGGCCGCTGGCCTCTGGCTCCCGGCCTCTTCCCTTGTGCCATGGCCCCGAAAAGGCAATCTGCGCTCCTGCCTCAGTCCAAGAAACCCAAATCGGCCCCTGGCCCGAAGCTGGAGGACAAGTCGGCCTCTCCCGGCCTGCCGAAGGGAGGTAAGTGCCTCCATTGCGCCTCCTTGGTGACGGACTCCGGGACTGGCTTTTCTCTCCCCCGATCCTCCTGGAGACGGGCCCCCACAAACTCTGCCGAAAGGCTCTCCGCTCGGGGAAGCGGCAGAAAGCGCGGGACTGGGAAACCCGTGCGGAGGGCACTTCCTCTGGCCCGCGACACCACGTGGGACCCAGCTTGCGCTCCCAGCCCCCAAACCCTCTCCTGTGGCGGCTCTGCGCCAGTCCGTGCACCCGCAGCCCTTCGGAGGCTTCCGCGCCCCTCCAACTCCGAGGTCCAAGGCCTCTCGGGTCGCTCTCCCTGTTGCGGCAGCCGCCAGCCCGCAACTCTGGCCTGAATTACTGCCACCTCGTGTGGCTCCCAGCTTCCTTCTCCCATCCTGCCCGAGCAAAGCTGGTCACGTGACTGGCTCCCAGACTCGTCAGGCAGCCTCTCGGTGGCCCTCCAGGTACAAACTAAGACTTCCGGTACCGAGGACCCTGCCCACCTGGTCCCCACCTACTAATCCAGGTTCCCCGTGTGGTGGACCCCCTCTAACACCTATAATGTCGCCTAAACGCCTGGAGCTGCATTCTCTCACCTCTGGCCCTGGTCGCTGACTCGTCCTCTGCCCAGGAAACCCGTGCCTGTCTCCCCCCCCCCAGGGGTAATGTTGGGGGGATCACTCTCCAGCTTCTCCCTCTGAGCCTCAGTCCCTATCAGGAGCTACCGTTGGCCGCACCCAGTGTCACCCCACCCTAGCACTTTCCTCATTTCCCATGCAGATGGTCGTTTTCGAGCCTGCACTTTTTGCCTTCCTATGTTGATCGTGAGAGCTGCGTTTCCTAGCCAGAGCTCCGAGTCGTGGTGTGGTGGAGTTTCCCCGGGTAGCTTGCGTCCAGTACAGGGCAGGAAAGCAGAGGGAAAGTGTCCGTTTGGCGGAAGTTTAGGACCACGGGGAAGGAACGCTAGGCACCGAGTGGAATGGACATCTCAGCACTTCTGTGGCCCTGTTCCCCTTTGCTCTGTCTCAGTCCCTCGCCGTTCAAATGGCAGGCAGAGACCTGCCCTATGTCCCAGAATGATAAAGACAGGGTCTCCATATGCAGCCCTGGTTAGCCTGGTGCTCAGCCTGCCTCTGTGTCTGAGGTGCTGGGATTAAAGGCACCACCACACCTGGTATTTTTCCTTGTTTTGAAAAGGGCTTCATACATCCCAAGCTGGCCCCAAACTTGTCAGTGGGGGTGGCCTTGAACTTTTGATCCAGACTGCCCAGGTCCTGGGTATAGAGACCAAAACGTGCTGCATAGCCTTCTATTTAGTTTGCTGACAAGAAATAGCTAAACCACAGTCCTCCTGAGTGTGCTCAGTGGACACTGTACCCAGTGTCGCATCCCGACAGCCTTACAGCACCAACAAGAAGTGTGCAGTGCCTGGTGGCTTCCTGATAGCACCCATGCCAGGCCTCTCCCATATTTACTCTATCTCTTGCATTGTTTTCCATTTCCTAGTATACTTGTATTCATCTTGAAGGCCAGCCCTAATCAGAAGTTGACCCCTTGACCCCTTGGGTTTTCCGTAGATCAGGTACTTCGTTGATACATGCTGTAAGGGTACCAACCTGTGGGCCAGACTTTGTGGTTGAAAAACATCACTTTTTCAGACCAAGTTTCTTCCTAGGAGTGGCCCATGAAGTCTGTAATGTGGTATGGCTTACAGCTAAAAAAGGAAAGAAATTGGAGGGGTGGCTCAGTGCTTAAGAGCACTTTGGCCTTGCTGAAGACTTGGATTTAGTTTCCCAGCACCCACATGGTGGCTCAGAACCACCTGTAACTCCAACTCCAGGAGAAACCAGCATCCTCTTTTGGCCTTCCTTGCACCTGCAACAATATGGTATGCTTGTATTTATATGCACACGGACTAAACACTCTTACATGTAAAGTAAAAATAATTTTTAAATGTTATGATAATACAAAAAGAAAGAAATGGCCGGGCGGTGGTGTTTGCATGCCTTTAATCTCAGCACTCAGGAGGCAGAGCCAGGCAGATCTTTGTAAGTTTGAGGCCAGGCTGGGCTACAGAGTGAGTTCCAGGAAAGTCACAAAGCTACACAGAGAAACCATGTCTGGAAACCGCCCCCCCAAAAAAAGGGGAAAGAAACTTAGATCCATCATTCTTAGTAGGGTGGTATTGGTTTTGTGTAAGTGTGTGCCAAGTATTGAAGTCAGCTGTGTTTCTTAGGCCACATTTAAAATATTGAGGGGTCTGGGATTGGAGGAACACAAGTTGAAGGCCATCCTGGTCTACATAGCCAGTTCCAGGACCCCACAAAGAAAAATACTGATTTATCTTGATTCTGCCTCTTGTAAAGTTCTGATGTACTGTTTTGTCTTATATGTGAGTTCAGTTTGGGGCTGGGGGGCATGGTTGAGTGATAGAGGACTTACCTAGTAGGCCCCAGGTTCAATTCCCAGCACCCATAATTATCCATAGAACCTACTTTGTGTCGAATGAGGGTTACATGAAAATATAGCTTATCTCAGCGGTGGACCGTAGGAATGCTCAAGCCCTGTGATGGGCCTGCAGGAGCTGACAGCCAGCTGTTTTCTTTTTGAGACATTGTAGCACACTGTAGCCCAGGCTGGCCTCAGCCCTAGGTCTTTCTCAGTCTCGAGACCCAAGTCTCCTCACTTGCCTAGTTTTGTTTGTGCAATTTTTTTTGCAACTGTGCCAGGACCTCACAAGACTATCTTGAATTATCCTCGGTGAAAGTATTACCAGAGATTTAGCAAATGTTACAGATCACAAATTTTGTTCTGTTCCTCTGCTTTTTATTTGTCAGACCTTTCCCTCTTTTAAGGAACCTGTCCATAGTTGTAGGCGCTGGAGGTCCCTGTGCTTGGGAGCGGTGGGCTCCTTAGGGCTGTTGACAGGTTTAAGTTTACCAGTTGCCATAGATGACTAGAATTCACTGAATTGAGCATAAGATTTAGATGAATTTCCTGGAGTTGATGTACTGTATATGGTGTATTTTACATTTATTGATTACCCACCATGGATGTCTTGACTATTAAAGCCACACTGCTTTATCTTTAAGAACTGATAATAAAACAGGAATGCTAGAAGGTGGGTGAATAAATAACGCATAGCAGGTGAGATTTCTGGTTTTTCCAGGACCACGTGTTGGGGTACAGGTAGACAGGAGAGCTGCTGTCTTTTCAAGTCCTGGAAAACTGTTTCAGCAGAAAAGCCTCCTCCCAATATAGTGCTTAAGGGCTTTTTAATCTAAAACTGGTTTTTGCTGCTTTAGCCTTTGATGTTTAAAAAGCCTAAACATTTCTCCATTTGTCGCCTCCAAAACTTCTCTCACCGCTGAGATGGGCACCTGGGTCTAAGTTGGGCCGAAGGACCCGTGGCAGAATGCCGCTTCCTTCCTACGTTCAGCGGACTTAAGCATGAGTGTGACCCTGTTTAAATTTGACCTGTGACAGCTTTTAAAATTTCAGATCCCAGTGCAGAAAGGAGGCTTGACTTGGCCCGAGGGTACAGCAGGACCCTGTCAGTAGACTGGATAGATGAACTGTTTGTAGTTTTGCACACAACAAACCCAGAGTTTGAGCTGGGTTCGCAGTTTCTCCACCTAGAAAAAAGGGTGGAGGTGCCTCTTTCTCCCAGGAAGAGGAAGGTCCTTGGGTGTCCGGGGTGCAGAACTCAGGCCGGTGAGGGTACTCGGTGTATTCCCAAGGCCTGCTCTTCCGAGGGGCTGCGTGCGCCCCCTCTCCGGCGCCCCCCGGCCGCCCCGCAGAGGGAAGCCGCTCAGCCACCACGTGATGCGCTGGTATTGGGGAGAAGAGGCCCCGCCCCTCAAGCCGCCGCGCGCCCGCCGCCGCGCGCAAACGTCCCGGGTCGGCTGGAGAAGGGGAAAGCGGGGGAGGGGAGCGCCGCGCGGGCCCCGGACCATGCGTCGCGGAGCCGCTTCCTCCCGCCTCTCGTCCAGGCCCCAGTGTCCCCACCACCACCACCACCACCCGCCACGGCCCCGCCCCCTGGCTCGCGGCCCCAGCCAATAGCCGCGCGGCGCGAGCGTCTCCGGTCAGAGGCGGGACTTGCGCAGGCCTGGTGCGCCTGCGCTCTGCCGACTGCCCCTCGCCGCGAAGTGGAGGAGGTGGAGGAGGAGGAGGTGGAGGAGGAGGAGGAGGAGGAGGTGGAGGAGGCGGCTCAGGGCAATCGAGAAGCGAGCCGGAGCGCGGGGCGCGAGTCGAGGAGTCCAGCCGAGCCGCCGCCGCCGCCGCCGCCGCCTCCCCGCCTTCAGCGAGAGCCCCGGCCGGGGGCCCGCCACAACGCGCCCGGGCCTGCCTCGGCGTCAGGCCCCGCGGGCAGCGCCAGGCAGCCAGGGGGAGGGCGAGCAAGTGAGCGCCGGGAGGAGGCGGCCGGAGCGAGCGGGCGCCGCGCGTGTGGCGTGAGGGGAAGCCGCTGGCCGCCCCCTAGGCCGTCCCTTCGCTCCCCCTCCCCGCTCCCCGCCCCGACCGCGGAGGGCACCATGTCGGCGCCGACGGCCAAAGCCAGTAAAAAGGAGCTCAACTCCAACCACGACGGGGCCGACGAGACCTCAGGTGAGGACCGGGCGCGGCGGGGGCCCGGCCGCGCCGCCATCTTTCGGCCCGGGCCGCGGGGCTGCGGGGGGGCGCGCGGGGCCCGCGGGGCCGGCGCCCTTTTTGTGTGCGGCGCGGGGCCGGGGGGCCGGGGTGGCGCCGCGGCGGCGGGCGGTGCGGGCGAGGCGGGGGCGCTGCGGCCTGCGCGGCGGGCGGAGACCCCCCCTTCCCCCCGCCCGCGCTCTCCTCCCCCTCCCTCCCTCCCGAGAAGCCTCTCTTTATTGTGCTCCGCCATGATGCCTCGCTCCCATCAGCCGCCGCCGCCGCCACATGGTGCGGCCGGACGCAGCCCTGCGGCCCGGCCTCTCCCGCCGTCCTGCTTCCCGCCCGGAGCCGGCGCCGCGGCGGGACCGGGAGCCCGGGTCTGGGGCGGGGTAGCGACGCGGCGCCGGCGGGAGGATGCTCCGGGCTGCGCGGGTTGCACACCCCACGTGGGGCAGCCACACTCGGGCGCGCCGGGCGTGCGAGGAATCTGGCCCGGAGGCCGAGCGACGCAGGGGCTTTCGAGGGCCCTCCGGACGCCTAGCCCTCCCCGGGAGGGTCGTTTTTAGCAGAGGGCAGCTGCAGACCCCAGGACGAGTTACCGGAAATGGGCCGCGCGGTCGGGGCCCCTTCACGCCCACTTGGCTTTGTAAAAGCCTTCGCAGCCCGCACCGGACAAAAGGGCAGCAATTAGGAGCACACCCCCTTTCCTCCTCGTGCCTCCTGGGTTTGGGACGGCATTTTCCCAGTGTGTTCAAAAATCCTGCACGGCCGCGTTTGGTGACCAGGCTGGTCAGGATTGTGTTGAAGAGTAAGGTCGGGTTGGATTCAGGTTCACGTTCTAAGACTGCAGAGACGACTGTGGTAGTTTGGTGACTGGTCTTTGTCGGTGTGTGTTGATAATCATCATACATTGAGAGCAGTATTTTTCCTAAAAGCGGTTGTACCAGTTGGTAGTATCTTAATTTGTCATGGGTTAGTTTCCACATTAAGTTAGCAGCTGGCACCATTCTGCTGCAAGTGTATAATGTGATTAGTAATAAACACGAAGAATTTCTGAATGAGGCTAAGCCTCTCCCTCACCTTTTATAATGAAGGCCGATGATTGGACCCTTCGAAACTATTTAAAAAGTGATGCAGTAATGAAGCATTTTTCTGAATAGCCTAGCAGATACCTTAATTTTGAGAACGGTCGAGTAATGAGAAAGTAATTTGTCAACTGCATGCTTGAACACGTGGGGAGCATGCTTTGTAGTAAGCACACTTCTAGTAGGTTTACTGTTAACAGTTCACATCATAGTATCAGGAAGTGTAGCTTGTGATTTGTATTGAGTCTCGTGTTCCATTTTTGTTTTGCAGAAAAAGAACAGCAAGAAGCAATCGAACACATTGACGAAGTACAAAATGAAATAGACAGGTAAATTTATTTCATTCACTTTATGGAAGTTTTCTTGAGGATCTGATTGGCCAGCAGTCAATCACAGGAAGGTTTTGGTGAATGTGCACTCAGGTCCTGTTTCTTGGTCTGGTCATAATTCCTGGGTTAAAGTAAACGTACCTCAACCATCTCAATGCAGGCAGACTTCAGTTGAGTATGCTTTTTAAAAGCTGTAAAATTGCCTGGTGCCTGCCTGGATTTTCATAGGGTAGTATGGCAACAATGTTGCTTGGGGTTTTTTTGTTGTTGTTGTTTTATTTTTTTTGTTTTTTGTTTTTGAGTAACACCTTCACTTAATACTTTCTGCTCCTGGGAAACACAGTCAGAATAGCCTGGAAACGAGTTTGCTAAAATATAAATGTTGCCAATACTGGAGCTAGCTCTGTGGTTTTGGTTCTCAGAGAGGCCTGGGGCAGGGATGCCAGATTCTCGGTCCCTAAAAAGGGCAACAATGTTGCCAAGATGTGTCAGTTTTAGCTTAGTTTTTTTGTTATGGTCTTCAGGAATAAGCTAGGGAGTGTGCTTCTATACATAGACCTTTTGCAATCCTGAAGCCAGTAAGAAATAAAACGTATTCTGTAGTCTTGAACAGTTTATATTTGTCAAATAACCATCATAGTCAACATGTCTTCGTTGTTTCAGACTTAATGAACAAGCCAGTGAGGAAATTTTGAAAGTAGAACAAAAATATAACAAACTCCGCCAACCATTTTTTCAGAAGAGGTCAGAATTGATCGCCAAAATCCCAAATTTTTGGGTAACAACATTTGTCAACCATCCACAAGGTATGTGGTGGGTCAGCAGTACTGAGCATTTGTCCTGCGATTGGGGAGTTCTGGGGAGCTCTGGGGCCCTGGGGCCACTTGATCTCAAAGGACTGTAGGCAGGACATACATAGAGTTTACCAGAGAGAGCAGGGTTGTTACTGTTTGTAACCACTGTAACGGTCACTAAGTAGGTCATTCACACTTGAACTGATCTGACATGCTTCTCCAGTGTCTGCACTGCTTGGGGAGGAAGATGAAGAGGCTCTGCATTACTTGACCAGAGTTGAAGTGACAGAATTTGAAGACATTAAATCAGGTTACAGAATAGATTTTGTAAGTACCTAACATCCGGTTTGAAACTATAAAAGTGAATGTGTGCTTTGGTTATGAGAGTTGTTTATTGATTTCTAATCTTTTGATCTTTTACAGTATTTTGATGAAAATCCTTACTTTGAAAATAAAGTTCTCTCCAAAGAATTTCATCTGAATGAGAGTGGCGACCCATCTTCAAAGTCCACTGAAATCAAATGGAAATCTGGAAAGGTATTTCATATGGAGGCCCAGCTCAATCCCTTGTCTACTACTGAGTGCTCAGGGCCTTAGTTGGCTGGGTGAAAAGTGCAGAAAATCACTCCAGTGTGTGGAGGTCAGGTGCAATACTAGTTGTACAAAGTTTTCATATTGCAGTCTCTTCCACACTTACACATTTTTTGCTTTTCAATTTTTATTTTGGAGACATGGGTCTGGCTTCTAGGTTTACAGTGGAAATGATTTTATAAAATCCCACAGTTAATAGGTAACATCCTTCTGTAAAAGCAGTTTGCAAGTGTACATTTTATAATTGTTCTTAGTGATGTGATCTGTCGTGATCTTTGGCGCTTTTGGGGCATTTGGGTGTTGGAGAAAGCTAATATAGAACATACTGCTATTTTTCTTTAGGATTTGACAAAACGCTCAAGTCAAACGCAGAATAAGGCCAGCAGGAAGAGGCAGCATGAAGAGCCGGAGAGCTTCTTCACTTGGTTCACTGACCATTCTGATGCAGGTGCAGATGAGTTAGGAGAGGTCATCAAAGACGATATTTGGCCAAACCCCTTGCAGTACTATTTGGTAGGTTGATGGTCACTAACTTGAGGATGGATGGTAATGTGTTGTGCAAAGTGAGTTCATAAAGGAACATTGCCTGGTTCTTTAAGGTTCCTGATATGGATGATGAAGAAGGAGAGGCAGAAGATGATGATGATGATGATGAAGAAGAAGAAGGCTTGGAAGATATTGATGAGGAAGGGGATGAAGATGAAGGTGAAGAAGATGAAGATGATGATGAAGGGGAGGAAGGAGAGGTAAGGAGACTTGTCAAGTCCCCAGTGACTTTGGAGATCATATATAGAATATAATAATGAACAACACAACTGTAGAATATGATGTAATTAGAATATGTAACTGACTGAAATAGTGGGAAGGTTGGGGGAGATGAGGTGTTAACATCTGGGTCTTTCCCCCCTCGCTTTAATATTTTATGTGAATGGGTGATGTGCCTACATGTCTGCACTACACGTGACTTATCTGTACAGATCAGAAGAGGGCATAGGATCCCCTGGTACTGAAGTTATGGGTGATTGTGAGCCACTGTGTGGGTGCTGGGGTCTTGAGGTGCTCTTAATCTATAAGCATATTCTCCCCTGAGTGCTAGCTTAATGGAGGTTCATATTTAAGCTGTGAGAACTGGGTGCTCTCCAAGGAGTACTCTGTTTGGTGAGGTCCGTTGTGTGCCCCACAGCTAGTAAAAGGTCTTGGGAATTGCCGCATGGTTGACTGGTCGCTTGCTTTTTCAGGAGGATGAAGGCGAGGATGACTAGCACAGAAGACTGATGGATTCCAGCCCTCTTTTTTATTTCTTTTTCTTTTGTAATTTTCTCCAGTCCCTGGGAGCGGGTTGCAGTCACCCCCTCCCCCACCCTCCTGTGCTCAGTAGCCCTGATTCTGAGGTCTCTTCTCCACACCATGGTTCTCAACCCATTTGGGGGGAAATACCTTGAACAAAATACAACAGGAAAAGAATCTCCACTATTCTGTTCTAAATTCATTTTTATCCTTTGTTGTCTCAAACTGTGGATTCAACACCACCACTGTGCTCTGTGGGAAAAAAGAAAAACCCTTCGGCCCCCTTGGCTCTGCTGGAGGCTGGGGGGTGCTAGGCCCCTGTGTAGTAGTGCATAGAATTCTAGCTTTTTTCCTTTCTCTGTATATTGGGCTCAGAGATTACACTGTGTCTCTATGTGAATACAGACAGTTAGCATTTACCAACATGTATCTGTCTACTTTCTCTTGTTTAATAAAAAGAAAAAAAAAAAAGAAAAAAAGGGGGGGTATAGAAGGTCAGCAAGGGTGGGTTGAGGTGTCTGGGGAGGGTAAGTGGGCATTGTGACAACATGGCTTCTCCTTTGGCATGTTTGATTGTGATGTTTAACAGACATCCTTGCAGTTTAAGATGACACTTTTAAATAAAATTCTCTCCTAACGATGACTTGAGCCCTGCCACTCAATGGGAGAATCAGCAGAACCTGTAGGGTTTTATTTGGAGTTGACATTCTCTGTTGTAACTTTATTTTTAACTTTTTTTATTTTTATTTTTTTGGTTTTCACTGGAAGGAAAAAATGCTCATTTTAAATGTTGAAGTGTACAAGTTGCTTTGTTACAATAAAACCAATGTGTACACAAAGGACCGGATGCTTTTCTGTCAGAACAGATGCTCAACATGACCTTCCAAGTTTGACCTGCATAATGACATCATGTCAAACTTTGTCTCCCTAACTTCGTATTTTTTGATACGCACTTTGCAAGATGACCTCAGGGCTATGCAGATTTGAGTTAAAGGGATTTGAATCATGTCTTAATGTCTCCGTAACTGAGTGATGTGGGTACAGTTTGCTGCAATGGACTTGTACCCTTGATTTTTATCTCAATTTGGCATTTTTTTAAGTGGGCCTTTAGTTAACCTGGATACTATGACAGCACCTGCTCCCACCGTGTCACAGACTGTGACTCTAATGCCATCTGTACGAAGGACAGCTGCTGGTGTGTCTGCATTGGCAGTATGAACTGGCCAAGAAAGTGGGCTATCAGAGTATGCAGTCCATGGGGGGTCAGGAGTGCTCTGTCCCAGGTATGTAGCAGAAACTCTCAGCTGTGACTCTGAATCTGGGTGGATGAAGAGCTCTGTCTGCTCCACGCCATTGTGCAGAGAATAATGTTTTGGGAAGCTACCTGATGCATAAGCTTTTTAATGCTGTAAAATAGAGCTAAAATTAAATGCCACTTTTTCAGAGATGATTAATGGACAGCCTGGTCAAATTCAAAGCTTTTTGATGTATAAAACTTTATAAATGGAACTACTCCATCAATAGGCAAAGTGTAACCAAAATCTGTCTAGATGGATAGTGTGTAATTTCTGCACAGGACTCTGTTTAGTAAATACATCACTGTATACGTCAGGAATCTTGCTCCAATAAAGGAACATAAAGATTTTTTTTGGACTGGGGTCATTCTCCTTGTTTTGTAGAGATTTAGAAGGTGTATTAATGGCTGGGGGTACTGGGGCTATTCATTTGGTAATTATGGCCCAGGTACAGGTATACCAAAGGTTGATGAGGCGTGTACCAGATCCATAAACACTTTGTTGTGTAACTCTGGACAGCCTTGGTGATTGAGGAGGGTGCTGGCCTGTTCTCTGAATCCTGACTTCAGGAATCAAAAGTGTTGGTAGTGAGTGTGTGTGCATGCTGTTTAAAATTATGACTGTACCACTAAGAGCTTATGTCCCTTTTTTACCTTTTTTTTTTTAAACTAGTATGCTCTATCTTATTTTTACATCTGTACTGTGTGTTTTTGTGATTACTCCCCATTAGCTGGCCTCTAAGTGCCTCCTTTTCATTTGTAGCCAGGTATCACTGAGTTGCCCTTGCATCCTAGATAGTCCTTAAACTTTCATGTGCTCCAGTCTGAGTTTACCCGTGTCTAGATTACAGGACTTTGAGGAGGAAGTCTATAGAGAGCTAGTTACGGCAGCATATTCCTGTGACTCCAGGATTCAGGAAGGTGGAGTGCTGCATGAGACCATGAAACTAATTTTATTTATGTGTATGAGTATTTTGCTAACATGTATGTCTGCAACAGGAGCTTTTCTCTAGAAGCCCGGCAGAGGGTGTTGGGATTCCCTGGGCCTGGAGTTATCCTGGTCTCCTGGAAGGGTAGTTGGTGTTCTAGCCCTTTTCATTTTTCTGGAGGTGTGTTGAAGTTGACCACAGTGATTCTGCTTTCCAAGTGGGACTGCAGGCATCAGTTACAATGTCTAATTAGGTCCTTAATGATTTTCGGGGGGCTGGTATCAAATCAAGTTTTGCGGTCTTTGAAGGTAATAATTTGACCCTAGATATTGTTACTGTACTCTTTGAACATAGGTTTTCTCAGCCCAATCCTCAAAATCCTAACAGCTTCCTGGGCTTAGGGCTGGCCTTAGCGGGTGTATGATACAGGAGGAGAGGACTGGCAAAGTGGGCCATACTGTTTTACAAGGAGTCACTTATTAGCTCCTGATGCCTAGACTGAATTTGAAAACCTTAAAGAATGTTGTTAGATCATCCTGCAGTTAAGGTTTCTTACTTAACTACTGTTTTAAAATACTTAACTGGGTGTGATGGCCTACACCTTTTATCCTAGCATTCTGGAGCTAGACATGTTGAGTTCTAGGCCAGCTTGACACACAAAATGAGTTCCAGGAGGGTGATCCTATCTCCAAAAAAAAAAAAAAAAAAAAAGAAGGGGGATGGTGTTGGGGCTATATAGGTCAATGGTAGGGTGCTTGCCTATCATGTGTTAGACCCACTGCCAGCACAGAACTTCCTGGAAATAGGTATCTTCTGTCCCATGCATCCATTCTGGGTCCACCAGATAGATAGTCAAGCCGGTGAGCTGCTTCCCATCCCTGAGGTGAATTCAAAGGAAATGACAGTTACTCAGCAGTAACTTTAGAGCATAGCCTGTGACTGGGCATGCTAGGAGTCAGGCAGGCTCATCTTTGAGGCCAGCTTGGTCTACAGAGAGTTCCAGGAACACCAGAACGTGGCCTGTGGATATGAAAGTTTTAATTTTGGAGATGGGCTTAGAGGTTAAGAGGGCCTTAGTTTAGTTCTCAGCACCTACAGAACTAGGAGCAACCATCAGTGGCTCTGATGCTGAAGTGTCAAATGTCACCCTTCTGGCCTCTGCATGCACATGGTGCAGACATAGAGGCAAAACATGTATAACAAAAGTACTTTAAAAAGTTATTCTGTGTATGTGTGCTGTTTATTAATTTACTTCATGTGTATGATGTATCTCTATATGTATGCTGTATGTGTGTGTGCACCCTTGTAGACCAGAAGAGGGCGCTGGCTCCTCTGGAGCTGGAATTTGATATGGGGTTGGTAGGCTCCAAAGTCTGGACTTCTGGTACATAAATGCTTGTAATCACCATCACCAAGCCATCTCTAAAGCACACTTAAACACCCTATTTAAATTAGGGGAAGGTGAGCTGAGCAGTGGTGGCACACGCCTTTAGTCTCAGCACTTGGGAGGCAGAGGCAGGTGGATCTCTGTTAGTACCAGGCCAACCTGGTCTACAGAGCAGGATCCAGGACAGGCACCAAAACTACACAGAGAAACCCTGTCCCAAAAAAAACAAATACATAAATAAAAATTAGGGCTGGGTGGGGTTGGTGGCACATGCCTTTGATTCCAGCACTTGGGAGGCAAAGCCAGGTGGATCTCTGAGTTTGAGGCCAGCTTGGACTACAGAGTGAGTTCCAGGACAGGTGCAAAGCTACACAGAAACCCTGTCTCAAAAAACAAAAGTTAGGGTAAGGTGGGTGGTTGATTTCTGGTTTGTCTGTTTCTTTGTTTTTTATAAGATCTTTATTGACAGATAATTCACACAGTATACAATTTTCCTGTTTGTACAATTTGATAGACTTTAGTCCAGCATCCTCATAGGCCCATGGCACCATCACCACTTTCTGTTTTAGAACATTGCTGTCTCCATTTTTTTTTTTTTTTTCAAGCTGAGGATCGAACCCAGAGCCTTGAGCTTGCTAGGCAAGTGCTCTACCACTGAGCTAAATCCCCAACCCCCCCTTTTTTTTTTTTCAATGATTTATTTATTATGGATACAGTATTCTGCCAGCATGTGTCCCTGCAGGCCAGAAGAGGGCATTACAAGTGGTTGTGAGCCACCATGTGGTTGCTGGGAACTGAACTCAGAACCTCTGGAAGAGCAGTCGGTGCTCTTAACCACTGAGCCATCTCTCCAACTCCTTGTTTTTGTTTTTGAGACAGTGTTTCTCTGTGTAGCTTTGTGGCCTTTCCTGGATCTCACTCTGTAGACCAGGCTGGCCTCGAACTCACAGAGATCCGCCTGGCTCTGCCTCCTGAGTGCTGGGATTAAAGGCGTGCGCCACGACCGCCTGGTTTGTTAGTTTTTCAAGTCAGGTCTATGGCCCTGGCTGACTGTTACTGCAATTTGCTATGTAGACCAGGCTGGCCTGGAATTCAGAGATCTGTCTTCTGAGTGCTGGGATTAAAGACATGTTCTACCATCTGCAGCTCAAATTTAATTGCTATCAGTCTAATGGATTGTGGTTAGTTCTGTGATTAGATGAGAAGCCTAGCAATTGCAGGCTGTTTACCAGCTTGACCAGGTGATGTCTGCACTGAAACCTAACAGCTGCACTAGTGAGGAGAAGCGCAGCTGGGAAGATGTGTCCTGTGGGGAAGCTGACTTATCCTAAGGTTAAGTTAGCTGGTGGAGTTGCATGCTGAAAAACTGGGCATGCAGTCTCTGCCTGAGAATTTGCGCAAAGTCCATCAGACAGGTGCGGCTGGGCCTTAATGGATCCTGCTACCTCACACCTCCTTCCCTCCGTGTGAGGCACCTCTCCTTCAGCTTCCTGGGGAAGGAAGTAGACCAGTGGTTTTGAAGCAGTATTATATAGAGGGTGGGGGATTAACTTCATTGGCTTGCAGAGGACGTGGTGCAGAGTCCAGCACTTGGCTCCCAGCACCACAGAAGGAAGCAAAGAGCACCCAGGTACAGGAGCTTTTACATGTAAACTACTTCAGGTCATCCAGTCAGTGCCTGGGAGTGGGGATGGGGCTGCAGTCACATGTACAAACTGTTGATTATTCCGTGTGGCCTTGGCTACCCCGGAACTCTGTAGACTAGGCTATCATTGAGTTCAGAGACCTACCTGCCTCTGCCTCTCAAGTGCTGGGATTAAGGGCATGTGCCACCATGCCTGGCTATTTTTGAGATGGTGCTTTACTGTGCATCTCTGATTAGCCTAGGGCTCACATTAGCATCAGCCAGTGCTGATATTACAGACATGTACCACCATCCCCAAGTCAAACTATGACCAGACTGGCCTCAAACTAAAAGATTTATCTGCCAAGACAGGGTTTCTCTGTGTAGTTTTTGGTGCCTGTCCTGGATCTCGCTCTGTAGACCAGTCTGGCCTCGAACTCACAGAGATCCGCCTGGCTCTGCCTCCCAAGTGCTGGAATTAAAGACGTGTGCCACCACTGCCCAGCGTGTATTACAATTTTTTTAAAAGCGAATAAAAGCCAGGCAGTGGTGGTGCACCCACCTGTAATCCCAACACTCAGGAGGATCGCTGTGTTTGAGGCCAGTCTGGTCAACAGCAAGTTCCAGGACAGCCAGGGCTACACAGAGAAACCCTGTCTGGGGGGGGGGGGGGGGGGGTAGAATTTGTGCATGCATGAGGGTCAAAGGATGCTGGTGTGAGTTGGTTCTCCAAACCATCTGGGTTCAGGACTTCATTACTGGCAGCAAAACTCCTTTACACATGGAGCCACCGTTCCAAAGGAGAGTTATGAATCAGATTATTTGCTTAGCTTCTAAGGAATAGCAGTAGTAGTCCCCGATTTTTTATTTACTTTATTTATTTATTGAGATGGAGGCTCGAGAGCCACCTGAGTGCTGGAATTACAGGCAGGTGCCACCACACCCTCTTAACTGGTGAACTGTAACACTAAGTTAAGGTAAGCAGCAGGTAAGCAGCAAGGGCTACATGGAGGAACTCTGTAAAAACAAACAAACAAAAAGACTTTGGCTCAGCTGGGTGGTGGTGGCCCACACCTGTAATCCCAGCACTCGGGAGGCAGAGGCAGGTGGATCTCTGAGTTCGAGGCCAGCCTGGGCTACAAAGCGAGTTCCAGGACAGCCTCCAAAGCTGTAGAGAAACCCTGTCTTGAAAAACACACACACAAAAAAAAACTCATCAAAACCCAGTGAGTGGCACACACCTGTAATCCAGCACAGGAAGATAGAGAGTTCAGGGACTCTCTCCATCCTGACTCCCTGAAGCCAGTCTGGGCTGCAGGTTAGTTCCAGAACTGCAAGGACTACGCAGAGAAACCCTGCCTCAAAAAGAAAACAACAAAAATCACAATTAAAAAGAAAAAAGAAAGTTGCCCCCTACCTGGTATGTTGAGGCACACACTTTTTGTTGGTTTTGGTTTTTCAAGACAGAGTTTCCCTATGCAGCCCTGGCTGTCCTGGAACTCATTTTGTAGACCAGGCTGGCCTCGAACTCACAGAGATCTTCCGGCCTCTGCCGCCCAAATCCTGGGACTGAAGGCATGGACACTGCCAATCATTTCAGTCTGGACCTCTCCACCACGCACACAGGGTCTTCATCGCCCCCTTCCACACACCACCATCTCTTGGGCAAGCACCCCGCTCTTTTTGCTCTGGGCACCTCCCCTCCCCCCAGGAGGTCTCTCCTGGTCCCTTAAAAAAAGTATGTAGATACTGGGAATTCCCAGTATCTACATACTTGCCTTGAAGCACTTTATTGAACTCCCTCCCCAGCCCCTTACGGACTTCCTTATGATAAAGTCAGAAGCTTGACTCCCGCTCAGTCAGCAAACACATTTCGTAATGAGCCTGAGTTGGTTGGTTCATATCTTATTTGTATCTGGCCATAATTTGGATCAAGGTTTACTCCGCATAGGGCCAGGCCCCCGGCGCGCGCTGCGGTTAAAGCTGGAGTAGAAATGGCCCCCAGACTTCCCATCTCTAGGAAGATCAGCTGTAGTGCAGAGTGTGAGCCGCTAAGGCGGGAAGGGGACCCGGGATCTGCGGAGCTGAACTCGGAGTGGGGTCCGGGGCGCTGC
This sequence comes from Onychomys torridus, assembly GCF_903995425.1. Lineage (NCBI taxonomy): Eukaryota > Metazoa > Chordata > Mammalia > Rodentia > Cricetidae > Onychomys > Onychomys torridus. Next base: position 8,901,192 of record NC_050446.1, on the reverse strand, counting down.
TCCCGCGCAGCCGGGAGGGGGCGCTGCTCCCCAGCTCCCGCCGGGCGCACCGGTCTCGGGAGGGGGCGCCCGATCCCTCGTGTCCCGCGCCGCTTCCCGGGAAGTTTCAAGTTTGAAAGTCCGGCGCAGAGGCCCGGGCTTCCGGAACCACAGTGGAGGAGAGGACTGGCCGGCGCGGCGCCATGGAGCGGAATGGGGCGGCGCGCCAGGTGAACCGAGCGCGCGCAGCGGCCGCGTTTGCAGCTCAGAGCACCCCACGCTTGCGTCTCCACCCTACTCTGGCCTCTCTGCTGGTGACCCCTGCGCGGGGCGGGACCTGAGCCCTGGGTTAACACTCTCCGGGTCCCCAGCCCGGCAGCATGCCTGAAAACGTGGAGTGTTCCATCAGGCTGGGTCTCAAGTTCCTTAAAAATCAGTCTTCTAGAGACTGTCAGGCGGGTGGGAATGTGCCGGGAGCGCAGAGGTTGGGGTGCCGGCCCTCCAGGAAGAGTCTCTGGGAGGGGGGAAGACTGCTTGCCTTGGGGAGGACGGGACTGAGCCCTTGGTGGGCGGTGTCCCCAACACATCACACCCACCCACGGGCAAGAACACTTTCCCACCAGAGGCACCTGGCTCAGGAAGTCCTCGGGTCCACGGAAGGGTCCACAATGTGGAGGGGTTTGGGTTAGATGTAAAGGGGAGAGAGGTAGTGTCCTACCTCAGGGCAGTTAGAGGTAGGGTGGGATATTTATGTACAAGATAGCATCCAGTACCAAGTCAAGACGTGTAAATATGAGCACCTCAAGGGCTCAGGCAGCCTGCAAGGCCGAATCCCGCCCCTCCCGGTACCCTTCCTCCAGAAATCCCTCTTGGCCTGTTCAGCAGTGACTTGTACACATTTTCCGATTTCCTGTGAGCCTCCGCCCTGTGGCAGCAGCGGGGTGACTCAGGACCCTGGTGGCCAGGAGGCCCCCAGCTCTGGGAGAGCTTTGTTTGCTCAGGCCTTTGGCTCTGGCCTTCTTGCCTGGGGCGGTCAAAGGATTTCCTGAGCCTCGCCCTCGCCCTCTGACAGCTAAGGCAGAGCCAGTCAGCCTAGCTGAGGCCTGGAGTTGGGGGGTTGGGGGGTCCCTAAACTGAGTAGCCATTCTTTCATGGGGCTCAGGAGATGGAACACAGAGAGGTAAGAGGAATAAAATAGGGTGGCTGCTGTGATCCTTGGGATGGGAGGGGGCCTGCAGGTTGCCTGGGCTGAGGTCAGCCTCCGAGAGGGAGGTTTCCTCTCCTGCCTCTAACCTGGTGAACAGTTGAGGGGGTCTTTTATTTCATGCCAGAGCTGAGCTGTCCAGACCGCCTCAGCTCCTTGGCAGCTGTCTTTCGTCACTTGCCTACCACACTAGGGCAGAGGAAACAAGTATTGGCGTCTTGGGCCTCTGGCTGCCTCCTGCATGTGACCCTTGAGTAAATTCCTTGCCTGTATACCTCCCATATTGCACTTGGTCCTCAGATCTAGAGAAAGCAGCATGGCTGGGAGAAAATGGGGTCACTGTCCCTCAATACACAGTGGTCCCTCCTCTGTCAGCAAGCCACTCACCCTCTTTGTTCTTTGCGCCTGTATAAAATGGGAATGGGACCCAAGCATGTGGATCTGTGGCGGAGCTCTTGCTTACCAGCATGTTCCAGGCTGTGGGTTCTTTTCCCAGTACCTGGAAAGAGTGCTTGCTGCAGAGGGCAAAGGGATTCAGTGTTGTTGGAGCTCTGTGGTCAGGAACTCAGTACCCAGAGAGCATCTTGGGAACCTGATCTGTCATCTCTCTCCCTTCTCTGAAAGGAAGACAAGAGCCAGACACCCACCGCAGCGTTCTAAGACACCCAGAGCTCTGCCTGTTGTGTCTCTTTCCCCTTGGAGGGGGTAGGCTATGACTTCCCTGCCCTTTGCAGCCTGGCACTGGCCAGAGGCCACCTGAGGATGAGAAGGAGATGATCCGTCGAGCTATCCAGAAGGAGTTGAAGATCAAGGAGGGCATGGAAAACATGCGGCGTGTGGCCACAGACCGACGCCACCTGGGCCACGTGCAGCAGCTGCTGAGGGCCTCCCACCGCCGCCTGGAGCAGCTGCATGAGGAGCTTCGGGAGTTGCATGCCCGAGTTCTGCTGCCAACCTCAGCCGGTGAGTAAGAAGTCTGAACAGACCCAGGGAATAGGAGATTCATGGACACCCTGAGCTGGCCTTGGCTCTGACCACTGGGCAAGATCATCTGACCTCCCTCTATCATCCACGTTGCTGGCAAGGCCAGAAGGAAGGGAAGAGAGAGCCTCTTTATAGAGGTCTAGACTCTGGTGGCAGGATCATGCATCCCCTACCTTCTCTCTGCAGAGCCAGTGGCCTCAGGACCCCGGCCGCGGGCAGAGCAGTTGAGGGCTCGGCACTTGGAGGTTTTACAGAGGCAGTTGCAGGTGGAGCTGAAGGTAAAGCAGGGGGCTGAGAACATGATTCACACGTGTGCCAGCGGCACCCCCAAGGTAAGTGCTGGTGTCTGACTGGAGGCACAGACCTGGCTTCTGATCTGGGGGGAGAGCTGGCTCTCAGGTGTTAGGAATACAGTGCCAGGCCGTGCGCCAAGAGGAAAGTGCTACCCGGCCCCAGGCCCTAGTCCTTCATCTGATGGTGGAAGTACAGCCCTAAATCCTAGTTGGGCAGGTGACGCATCCACTCTATGGTAAAGGCTCTACGGCAGTCTAGCGGAATATCCACCCAGCCGCCAGGTGCCTCTCTTAGCTTCTGCCCTCTGTGCTCATCTGACAGGACACCGGAACACTTAGCTTACCTAACTGATGGGAGTCAGGCTCTGCTCACCCCCAGCCTCCACCCCGTCCTCACCTAGTTCAACAGGGAGCCTTGTCTGTAGTGGTCTCCTTGTAGGGGTTGAACCTTGGTGTAGCGGGGGATGGGGGGTGGGGGGTGGGGTGTCTACTCCAGGTCCTGTGATCTGCCCTGGTCCTGGTACGATGGGGCAAGTGGCTCACCCCTGTAGGAAAGGATGCTCCTGGCGGCTGCCCAGCAGATATTGAAGGACAGTCAACTGAAGGTTGCCCTCCTTCGAATGAAGATCAGCAGCCTGGAGGCCAGCGGGTCTCCAGAGCCAGGTGAGGCCTCTGGAGGCAGGGATGGGGGGGGGGGCGGCGGGTGGCCAGGGCTAAGGGTTCTCCCGCTCCCTGCAGGCCCTGACTTGCTAGCAGAGGAACTGCAGCACCGCCTGCGAATCGAGGCCGCTGTGGCTGCAGGGGCCAAGAACGTGGTGAAGCTGCTTGGTGGCCAGAGAATGCAGGACCGCAAGGCGCTGGCCGAGGTTAGACTGTCCCCTGGACCACTGCTGTTCTTTTTTAAGACAGGGTTTCTCTGATTAGTCTTGTAGTCTTGGCTGTTTTGGAACTCTGTAGACCAGGCTGGCCTCGAACTCACAGAGATCTGCTCTTCCCACAGCTCTGCCTATCTCTGTCCACCGTGCAGTGGTGCCTGGCACCCAGGGCTTGCTGCCTGTGTAGGGCGGTGGCAAAGAACCAGAAAGCATAATCTGTTCCTTCAATCCGTGCTGCATGGCTGTCTCTATCTACATCTCCTTTGTAGGCCCAGGCCCAGCTCCAGGAATCCTCCCAGAAGTTGGACCTCCTACGCCTGGCCCTGGAATTACTGCTGGAGAGGCTGCCGCCCACCCATTCCCTGCACAGCAGGGTGACCCGAGAGCTGCGGACGGCTATGCTCGGGAACCCCCAGCCTTTAGGGACACTTGTGAAACCCATTGCCCTGACAGGTAGGTCCATAGGGTTCCCTCTCACTTCAGGGAGCCCCTTACCTTCTGGAGAGGACCCCAAAGTACTGTGGGAAAGAGTTCACTCCTGCTGTGTGAGCTTGGATAGCTGACATTCCCACTCTGATTCTTAGTTCATCCATTTGTAACAGAAATGATAGTAGCCAGGCATGGTGGTCATGGCTTTAACTCCAGCACTCAGGAGGCAGAGGCACTCCAGCCTGGTCTCCAGAGTGAGTTCCAGGCCAGCCTGGTCTACATAGTAGACCCTGTCTCAAAGTAAACAAAGGAGGACCAGGAGCACCGACTCGTGGATTGCTTTTTGAACACAGTCAGGGTTTGGCCAGTGGAATGTGATTTAAACAAGTGACTGTAAGTGGGAGTACAGTGTTAGTGTGCACACTTCCCTGTCGGCCTGTCTCTCTCTCTCTCTCTCTCTCTCTCTCTCTCTCTCTCTCTCTCTCTCTCTCTCTCTTTTCCAGACAAGGTTTCTCTGTGTAGCCCTAGCTGTCCTGGAACTTGTTCTATAGACCAAGCTGGACTCAAACTCACAGATCCTACCTCCTTCTCCTGAGTTTGGGATTAAAGGCCACCGCCTGGCCAGAAGGTCTTTCCTATCTGTCTCCTTATAGCAGTAGCTGACAGTCAACAGTCAACAGATCATCTGAGCTGTGAGCCCGAGCCCAGGTGGTGCCTGCTGCAGAGCACAGGGATGGGACTAGACAGGGCCCTGCTCCATGCTGGGCCTTTCACTGGTCTTGGGTCGTCAGGGGATTCCCTAGAAGAGGTGGAGTCTGAGTTTGGAGGGCTCGTGGGCGTGCTTACGGTCAAGTCAGCGAGTTGGGGAAGACGGGAACTGCCTGTTTAAAGAATTTGAGACTAAGATGTAGCCATGAGAGGCAGTTGGTAGAGTCCTTGCCTAGCATGCACTAGGCCCTGGCTTCGATCCCCAACATCATATAAACTGGGTATGGTACAAACACCTATAATCTAAGCCCTTGGGAAATGAGGCCAGGGGATCAGGAGTTCAAGGGCATCTTTAGCTACAGACTGAATTTGAGGCCACGTTGGGCTGATGAGATCCTATCTAAAAACAAAACCAAAAACCCCATATCTTAGTTCATGGCTGGGCATCCATCTCCTAAGATGAGTATCCTGCATGGACACCACACTTGGGATCTCTGTAAGTTCTCCAAGTATTACCGCCAGGTCCAGCCCACCAAAAAGGTCTTCCCAGACTCATTGTGTGCCCTCAGGAGCTCTGGGGTTCCTGCTTCCTCTTGGTGATCTCAGACAAAACATGTTTTGTTCCTATTCGGGACTCCCCCTCACTGTTCAGATAGGAACAAATGGGGCAGGCATCCCTAGAGCTGCTCATGCTCCAAGGCTCCTGGGCCTGCCCCTGTGCACTTGAGGCTGAGGTGCTCTCCAGGCCTTGTGCTCAGGGCGGCAGTTTACCCCAACCCGTGGTTCCACACAGCTCTGGGGGAGGTCCCGCCCTTGCGCACTGCGGCACTGCACAGGCACCGGGGAGGTAGAGCTAAGAGGGCTGCTGAGGATGAGGGTGGCTACTACTACCCTCCTAGTGTGGAGAGGGTTTGGGGCAGCTAATCCCAGCTCTAACCCTCCTAGAGCAAGTGGTATCTGGGGTCCCATGGCCTGTTGGTGGTGGCTTCTGACAAAGTATCCTCCGACTCCCGACCAGGCACACTGCAGGTTCGCCTCCTGGGCTGTGAACAGCTGCTGGCATCTGTGCCTGGACGTTCTCCCATGGCTGTCCTGGCAGGCAGTGCCTCTGAGGGCTGGCGCCGAACCAGGTCCAGGCAGCAGCGTGGTAGAGGAGAGCTGGCCAGTGAGTAAGGAGGAATCATGGAACGGGGTGGGGTCCCCGCCCTGAACATGCTCTGAACCCTGGCCTTGGCACTGCAGGTGAGGTACTGGCTGTACTGAAGGTTGACAACCGTGTGGTGGGTCAGACAGGATGGGGACAGGTGGCTGAGAAATCCTGGGACCAGGCTTTTGTCATCACCTTGGATCGAGTAAGGCCGGCCTTTGTTTGGTCAGGGTTAGCTATGGGCGGCAGGGAGGGAGGCCACTCAGGTGGGGCTGATGCCAAACTCCATTCCTTAGCCTGGTCTTCCCCACACAGGCCCGTGAGCTGGAGATCGGAGTTCACTGGCGCGACTGGCGGCAGTTGTGTGGTGTGGCCTTCCTGAAGCTTGAGGACTTCCTGGACAATGCCTGTCACCAGCTTTCTCTCAGCCTGGTGCCGCAAGGAAGGCTCTTTGCCCAGGTTCCCACTGACCCTTGACCTCTAACAGAGGGTCTTTAGGACTGACACATTGGTGGGGAGATGGCTCAGCGGGTAAAATGTGCTTGCTGCGCAAAACCCTAGCATCCATGTAAAAACTAGGTGTAGTGGTGCTCCTCTATAGACGCCACTGCTGGTTATGCAGAGGTAGCTGGGTCCTGAGGCCTGCTGACCAGCCAGTCTAGCTGAACCAGTGAGTTCCAGGTTCATTGAGAGGCCGGGTCTTTCAAAAAATAAGGTGGAAAGGCAGACAGTCCGTGTCAGCCTACACCTGCATATGTATATGGGTACATACAGACTGGCAGCCCACAGAAGTGTGGGAGCTGAGGAATGGAGATGGCCCACATCTCTCTCCTGACACTGTCCTGGCTCATATGTCACCTTGAATAAGTGCGTCTTCTCTGGGCTTCAGTTTCTCCACTGGCACCAACGAGGATGTGTGGTGTTCTCTGGGTCCTTTGTTTTGCCTCTCATACTAGTGTCTTTCTGTGATAAAGTACAGGCCAAGAGCAAGTTTTGGGAGGAAAGGGTCTATTTCAACTTACAAATTTCTAGCCTACCTTGAAGTCAGGGCAGGACCTTCAGCAGGAACTCAAAGCAGAAACCGAGGAGGAACCCTGCTTGCTGGCCTGCTCTCTGCCTCCCTCACAAGCTCATGCTTGCCTAGTTTTTTGTTGTTGTTTTTGTGTTTTTTCAAGACAGGGTTTCTCTGTGTAGTTTTGGTGCCTGCCCTGGAACTCACTCTGTAGCCCAGGCTGGCCTCGAACTCACAGAGATCCACCTGTCTCTGCCTCCCATGTGCTGGGATTAAAGGCGTGTGCCACCACCGCCCTGCTGGCTAGCTTTCTTATACAGCCCAGTACCAGCTGTCTAGGGATGATGCCACCCACAGTGGGCTATACCCTCCTATCTCAACTAACAATCAAGACAGATTCCCCCAGACATGCCCACAGGCAGTGTGATCTAAGCAGTTCCTCTCAGATGATTCTGGCTGTGTCATATTGACAGTTATAACTAACTAGGGTACCTCCATTGGTTGAGATTGAGAGCTGGGCGCTTGGGGCCTAGCCGGTAGGGTGGAGGATGGTCAGTCCAGGTCTTCAGCTCTGTTCATATCCCTTAGGTGACCTTCTGTGACCCTGTCATTGAAAGGAGGCCTCGGCTACAGAGGCAGAGACGCATTTTCTCTAAGCGCAGAGGTATGGAGGGTGGGGTCGGTGAGGAGAGGGCTAGGCTGACTATTGGGAAGGTGGGACTGAACCCCATCTGCCTCCTCTAGGTCAGGACTTCCTGAGGGCTTCCCAGATGAACCTCAGCATGGCAGCCTGGGGACGTCTGGTCATGAGCCTGCTGCCCCCCTGCAGCTCACCAAGCACAGTCAGTCCCCCTAAAGGGTGTCCCCCAACTGCAGCCTCTGGGACCTCCAATTCTGCTTCCCCCAGGTGAGCTGCCTACGGTTCCCATCCATCCAGGCTCTTTGTGTGAATGTTTTGTGTTCTCTGGCTCACCCTTTGACCTTCTCAATCCCTTCCCATGGCCATGCCCCTCTCACCTCCATCTGACATCCCAGCTCAGACATCTCCTTCTTCTGCCAGTCATTTCCTGCCCACGAAGACCCTCTCGGGAGAAGACATGAAGCCTCCACCCAAGCCCCCTCGTCTCTATCTGCCCCAAGAACCAAGCCAGGACATTCCTGTAAGAGATTCTGGAGGTGGGGGCAGACCCAGAGGCTGGAGAAGGAGGGAAAGAGGGTCAGCATGTCAGCTCTGTCCTGAACCCCGCTGTCCTCACAGTGTACCAAACGCCCCCACATGGACCCTAGAACTGGAAGAGTGCCCACCCTGGCGGCCTCACCCACCAGGTACTCACTGGCTTGCATTCATTTAGAGATGTGGTTTGTTTTTTAAGGATTTGTGCTTGCGTGTGCCTGCACGCGCACACGGACCATGTAGAAGGCAGAGCACAGCTTTTTGGGAGGTGGTTCTCGGTCCACTTCAGCCTTGAGGCAAGGGCTCATTGCTTCCCTCCTGGACTTGCTGCTCACATACTTGAACTTCTCCATTTCCACCTCCTGTATCACCTTAGGGTGCTGGGGCTGGAGTTTCAGATGTGAACCAGCCACTACGTCTGACATTTCTAAAGTGGGTCCTAGGCATGGAATTTAACCCATTTCACTTGAGACTTACTCTTTTAAAAATAATGATTTACTGTGTAGCCCAGGCTGGCCCTGAACTTGTGACTCTCCTGTCTCTGTGGTCTGAGTGCTGAGATTACAAGTTTGCACACTCACTCATTGTACATACTGATTGACACCTCACTCCCTGGCTCCTTGGGTACACACACTGGCTTGCTCGATGCCTTCCTTATGTGCTGAATGCAGTTTTTAAATTCCAGCTGAAGGGACAGCCTAGGCTGTGACAGGAAGGCCTGACCTTGGTCCTGTCCCGCTCCTTGTGCCCTTTCTCTCTTGCAGGAAACCACCCCGACTTCAGGACTTCCGATGCTTGGCTGTGCTGGGCAGGGGACACTTCGGGAAGGTAGTGGATTGAGGAAGGTGCAGTGGAGTTGGTGGGTGGGTGAGCCTCAGCACATTAGCTAGGAGATGCTGGGATGTGGGGGTGCAGGATAAGGAGGTGAGGGCTCTCTGTCCTGCCCATGTAGAGCCCAACTCTTTCTGGTCCCCAGGTCCTTCTGGTCCAGTACAAAGGAACAGGAAAATATTATGCTATCAAGGCGCTGAAGAAGCAGGAAGTGCTGGGCCGGGACGAGATTGACAGGTGTGTATAATTGAGAAGCAGCTGACCCTGGAGGGACACTTGGGTGATTAGCCTGGGTTCCAGAAGGCAGCTCAAGATCCCAGAGGCCAGGTTCAGGTTCTCTTTTTGGCACTGGGAAAGCTCTCACATCTTTTAGCACCTAGGGTTGCTCTTTTATAAATAGGACTGTGATAGTTTTGAAGGTTTGTTGTTTTTTGTTTTGTTTTTTAAAGACAGGGTTTCTCGGTGTAGCCCTGGCTGTCCTGGAACTCACTCTGTAGACCAGGCTGGCCTCAAACCCAGAGATCCACCTGCCTCTGCCTCCTGATGCTGGGATTAAAAACGTATGCCACCACACATGTCTAGTTTTGATGGTTTTAAACCTTCCCTAGGGGTTGGGGATTTAGCTCAGCAGTAGAGCGCTTGCCTAGCAAGCACAAGGCCCTGGGTTCAGTCCTCAGCTCTGGTTAAAAAAAACAAAACACAAAACAAAACAAAACAAAAAAACCAAAAACCTTCCCTATGAGTAGACCATCAACTTACCTCCTTAGCTCTTTTGAGTACCCATCCAACCAGAGGTGCTGTGTGAGTGTCAGGGCACAGCCCATGGAGGTTCCATCCCATCCATCCCATCTTCCCTTGCAGCCTGTACTGTGAGAAGCGGATCCTGGAGGCTGTGGGTCACACAGGACACCCCTTCCTGCTCTCCCTCCTTGCCTGCTTCCAGACCTCCAGCCATGCCTGCTTTGTTACTGAGTTTGCGCCTGGAGGAGACCTCATGATGCAGATCCACGAGGATGTCTTTCCTGAGCCCCAGGCCTGGTGGGTTCCCTGGTTACTTGGCGCTTGCCCCCTTGGGGTAGACAAATAACATCGGGTTGGAGGAGCCTTGGTGGAACTCTTACAGCATATGGGGGTTCTGTACATAGTTGTGGATGGGATCTGTCCTCACAATTTTTAAGATTGTTGCAGGGATGAGAGCCATGCTTGCAAACTGCTCAGCACAGGATGGCTGCTGGAGTTGTTTGCCAGGCTCCTGCGCATGTTCCACTTAGAGCAATCTGACTCAGCACATCAGTTCGGAACTGAGTGTCATACTGAGTGTATGACCCTGAGTCAAATCTCAGATCCTTATTTGATTGTATGTATGTGTGGCTGTGCATGACCATGTGCACATGAGTGCGGGAACCCTTGGAGGCCAGAAGAAGGTGCCAGATATCCTGGAGCTGGGATGCCAGGCAGTTGTGAGCCACCTGATGTAGGAGCCTGATTCTAGGAACCAGACTAAGGTCATCTTCAAGAGTAATACTCTTAAATCCTGGGTCATCTCTCCAGCCTCCCAGATCTTGATTTGAGTAAAAGTCATGATGGTTATTCTCCACAGGCTGCTGGGGAGAATCCCATACAGAGCACTGAACCTAGGGTTTAGTGTATGCCAGGCAAGTGCTCTACCACTGAGCTACATCCCCAGCCTTCTGTGTTTCCTTTTCTGTTTGGTTTTTGAAAGAGGGTTCTACTATGTAGACCAGACTAGCCTCAAAATTCCTACCCTCCAGCCTCAGCATCCCAAGTAGCTGGGATCACAGGTCTATACTTCTGGACCCAGTGGTCCTGCATAGTTGAGCCCGGGAAGGATAGGTCATTAATATATGACAATATTGGGATGACTCTGGGCCCTTCTAGCCCAGGCACCATATTATTTGTCTAGTCTCATCCATGCCTAAATCTAGCCAGGACCTTCTGGTGCCTCCTATCGCCTGGCCTGAATCCTCCCTATACCGCCCCTTAGCTTCTACCTGGCCTGTGTGGTCCTGGGGCTGCAGTTCCTACACGAGAAGAGGATCATTTACAGGTAGCCTCTGGCAGAGACGCTAGGGTGGACCTGGGTGGGCCATTGCTCCTCCCCTGTGCTGCTGCTGCTGTGGTCTGGGCCTCAGCCCTTTTCAGCCCCTTTGATCTGCAGCCCTCTGCCATCAGGGATCTGAAGCTGGATAATCTACTTCTGGATGCCCAGGGTTTCCTGAAGATTGCGGACTTTGGACTGTGCAAGGAAGGTGGGGCCCCTGTCCTGGAATCACATCCTCTTGTCTTGCCCAGGCCAGCCTGAAGTCAACCCACTCATGGGCACCCAGGCTCCCCAGCAGCTGGCCTTAATTCCCAACTGTGACCCTTATTTAGGAGGGCAGCTTAGAGTCCTGGCTTTTCCTAATTTGTAGTTGGTCAGAGAACCTATGGTTAGGACTGAAGAGGACATTTGTTCTGCACATAGGTTCAGCAGATTTAGCTTTCTCATACAGTCACTGGCTGCATGATGACCTTGGCCTAGGGGGTCTGCAGGACACAGCAGACCTTGTTAATGGTATCATAAAGGCTGGCACAGATTAGTAAATATGTATGAACGTACACATGGTATGTATGTATGTATGTATGTATGTATGTATGTATGTATGTATGTATTTGCATTATTAAGTTTTGACCCATGGTTTCACATATGCCAGGCAAGTACTTTACTATTGAATCACACCTCCATCTCTGGCCTTGAATTTTTTTTTCTTCCAAGACAGAGTTTCTTTATATAATAGCTCTGGCCGTCCTGGAACTCACTTTGTAGAACCAGTCTGGCCTCAAACTCAGAGATTCGCCTGCCTCTACCTCCTGAGCGCTAGGATTAAAAGTGTACACCACCACTGCCTGGTGATTTTTTAATTTTTTGTATATAAAATTTTTGTGTGTCCCTCTCCCGACCTCCCCCCTCCAATCCACTACCTCTCCCTTCCCTCCAGAAAACTGCTGGCCTTCCCTGTACATCAGCTAGCCATGGAATAGGAGAGAAAACTGTGATCGGGCTGGAAAGATATTAATTTAAAAAAAAAAAAAGGAATTCCAAAAAATATTTGTGTATGGGTGTTTTGCATGCATGTCTGTCTGTGCATGAGATGTCTGCGCCGAGTGTCTGTGGAGGCCGTAAGAGGGCTTGAGATACCCTGAAACTGGAGTTACAGACAGCTGCAAAGCCACCATGTGGGTGCTGGAATCAAACCTGAGTCTTCCCTTAACCATTGAGCCATCCTGCCAGCCTCTCCCCGTTGATTCTTATAACCACAGAGGCTATCGTGAGTGCCACACCTAAGCAGGCATTGATGTGGATGTTGGTTTGCAGGGATTGGATTTGGGGACCGGACGAGCACCTTCTGTGGCACCCCAGAATTCCTGGCTCCCGAAGTTTTGACTCAGGAGGCTTACACTCGGGCTGTGGACTGGTGGGGGCTGGGTGTGCTGCTCTATGAGATGCTAGTGGGTGAGGTAAGTCCTTGAATGGGGCTTCTAGGGTCTGGGGCAGGGACAATAGGATGACCCACACAACCTGGCCTACCCCCATCTTCACAGTGCCCATTCCCGGGGGACACAGAAGAGGAGGTGTTCGACTGCATCGTTAATGCAGACGCCCCATATCCCCACTTTCTATCCGTTCAAGGGCTTGAGCTCATTCAGAAGGTGAGTCCCAAGGTCCAGGGCTTGGCCAGGCAGCTGCTTGTGACGTGTGTGCTTCCTGACACCACCTTGGGGCCCTATGGCGTGGCTTAAGTAGGGTACCTGTGGGGCAGCCAGCACCTGGGGTGGCATGCCCTAAGTTCACACCTCCCCTGCTTCCTGCCAGCTCCTCCAGAAGTGCCCAGAGAAGCGTCTAGGGGCAGGAGAGCAGGACGCAGAGGAGATCAAGGTTCAGCCATTCTTCAGGGTAAGTGGCTGGGACCCAGCAGTCCCCATTGTCTGGTGAAGTGGGAGGGCTGGGGGACCGCTGGGGTCTGCTGTTCCCACCTGCTCAGGTCCCTCCACCCTTCTTTTCAGACCACCGACTGGCAGGCCTTGCTTGCCCGCACTGTCCGGCCCCCCTTTGTGCCTACTCTCTGTGGCCCTGCAGATCTTCGCTACTTTGAGGGCGAGTTCACCAGCCTGCCGCCAACCCTGACCCCACCGGCACCCCAAAGCTCCCTCACCGCTCGCCAACAGGCTGCCTTCCGGGACTTTGACTTTGTGTCTCAGCGGTTCCTGGAGTCCTGAGTGTCTCCTGGCCCCTCTGCTTCCCTCTGCCAGATTTCGAGAACTCGCCACTTGTCCATGTGCCCAGGGCCAAAGTATGTAATGAACGTGTGGGGTTCCAGGTAGTGACTGTGGGCTGCTGCTGGAGGTTTCCTCAGTGTTACTGGGTGAGCTGTGTCGCTAACCCTTCTGCTTCTTGGCAGTGCCCAGATCATCAGGAAAGGCCCCACAGCAGGACTTTTTGTCTTTTTAATACCTGCCTTTATAGAGGATTAAATTAATAAAACTGTACATCGAGGTAGCCAGGCCAAGGGTCGTGGTAGACAGAGTCTGGGTTCTCTTGGTGGTACGCCCTTCCCACTTCCCCCCACTTATGTCCTTTCCTTCCATCTTCCTTGTGTTTGGGGCTCTGTCTGATGCTCTGCTGAGGGCTGGTAGCCTGGGAAGGAGTAGAGAGCTCAGGCTAACTGGGCTGACCCCTAGTGGCACAGCCTCCGGTTTTTAGGCACAATGGTAGCCTTCTTCTCTTCATCAAGCCTAGACAGCCTGGCTGCTGCCTTCCTCCTCCTCTTCAGCCCAGAGGGTCTCCCAGGGCCCGGAGGGCCACCCACAGAAGAAGTGGGCCAGGTTTCGAGTCAGACCGCGGTCAAAGGGGTTGCTGGCGCGCTGGCGGAGGTAGGCAATTCGGTGTGAAGATATGAATTCCCAGGTGGTAGTATTGCTGGCCACCAGGTAGAGGTGTGAGGCCAGGAGCAGGCCGACCACCAGTGAGCAGAAGGAAAGCATCAGGAAGGTGGTAAATAGGAGTCCGGTAGACCGGAGCCACAGCCCCCAGGGCTGGAAGAACCGGAGACCCGACCTAGAGGACAGGGAAGGAGGAGTTGGGGAATGCAGGGCAGCCCAGGGAGTCCTTGCTCTGTGAGCACCTATGTGCATGCTGTCCACACACACCGCCCCCGATGCACCTACCACGCCAGGTACAGGCCCCAGAGGAGAACCACCAGCTGCAGTGCCAGGTAGGCCACGAAGAGTGGGTGGTTGCGTTCACCCACACAGTTCTCCATCCAGGGACAATGGTGGTCATAGCGGCGAACACAGCGGCGGCAGTCACGACAGTGTCGGGCTCGCAGGGGCTGCTGTGGGCACAGAGGGAGTCCAGGCTCAGTGCTGGCGCCCCTGTGGGTTCTGAGAGGGCTGAAGGCCACAGTCAGGACCTAAATTTGGGAGGCCTTCCTGGAGGAGGGGTAAGGCCAAGGTGCTAGGGCACCAGGGCAAGGAGTCTTAATTTGGTCCCGATTTCTCCCACAAGAGTATGTGCATATCACCCACCAGCACCAGGCAGTATCTACAGCGCCGAAGTGGGATAGCCTGAGGAACCATGGCTGTCTGCTCCTCCTTAGGTTCCTCCTGAAAACAAAACAAAGGTATAGGATGGGGAAGGGTCCCCCTGGGAGGCAGATGACAGTGGGGGCATCTCTCTTAAGGGGCCACTTGGTTCTGGTTGTGCAGGACTTGGGGCCCATCCCATGTAGAAGAGAGGTAGGTACACAGGAGAGTACTGGACACTTGATGGCCTTTGTGAGGCACCTGTTCTCATGTGGGCCTTGGGGATTCCCTCATTGTAGGGGCAAAAACAAAGGGTAAGAAAGAGGCCTCACCAAGATGCCCCACAATGGAAGCAGCTCAGAGCTTCACACAGACATATTTCTGAGGTCTCATTTCCCTGTTGGCCCAAGGAGGGGTTTGGACCTCAGGGTCCCTGGTTACCTGAGGTTGGGAATGCGTAGTCACATAGCCCGGGTCCATTAGTGACACAGCCAGATAGAGCAGCAGGGAGCCCAGAACCAGGAGCAGGAAGGTGAGGGGCAGGAACAGCTCCCCTTGCTCTTCCCATTGACGGAGCTCTGGAGAGGTCAGAGGACAGTAAGGCCCACGGCAAGAGGGGACGGGAAGGGAAGGACAGTAGCTGGAGGGAGGGAATAGGGGTGAAGAGGCTAACCTGATGAATGGTACAGGGGGAAAGGTTCTCCAGGGGAAGAGTCAGCCCTCAAAGAGGCCCAGGTGCTGCCTAGGGAGCCCAGGCTAGGAAGGTCCCAGCATGTCTAAGCCCATGGTGGTGAACAAGGATTCTGGAGAGGTGGGAGAGCTGAGAAGTGAGAGAGCGTGGAGACACTGGACAAGCTGAGTGTAGACAACTCTAGTACTCTTGGTCGAAAGAGAGCATGGATTTCGAAAGGAGCTGCTGATTCCTGGTGGGGAAGCCGGAGCACAAAGGGCAAAGGGGGTGGAGGAGGCTGACCCAAAGCCTCAGTGGTGGGGGCTGTTGCCCTGGGTGGGGAAACCTGGGTAGGGTTGCTGAAGGGAATAAAGGAGAAGGAAGTGGATGGGTGAATGATGCTACCAAGGAAGGTGGGAGGCTGCTCCGGTGTTCTTTGGGGCATTAATCTCAGGATTTGGGGAGTTGTGCAAAAGCCAGTCTTGGAATCTAATCGGTTTCTTTCTTTTTTGGCTTTTCGAGACAGGGTTTCTCTGTGTAGCTTTGCGCCTTCCCTGGAACTCGCTCTGTAGCCCAGGCTGGCCTTGAACTCACAGCCTGGCTCTGCCTCCCGAGTGCTGGACTAAAGGCGTGCGCCACCACTGCCCGGCCCTAATCGATTTCTTAATCTTATTCAGGGAGAGGTTGGGAGGTAATTTCTGAGAAGGATGGGGTGGAGCCCAGGGTCAGGGGAGACGGGTCCTCGGATTTGATGGTCACTGGTGGTCTTTGGATGGATATATGTCGGCGACAGGAAAAATCTCGGCATTATTAGGGACCAACTTGGGTATCAGACAGAGAGTGGATGGATGGATGGTTCCTGGACCTAAAGATGAGGAAGACGTTTGAGGAGCTGGCGGAGATGGAGGTGAATCTCAATGCAGCTGAGGATTAGGGGAACCCAGAGAGATCCACTCGAAGGGAACCTCGAGGGATTGGGTGGGCTCAGGGTCGCGCGGTGTCCAGCTCACCGGTGTCGTGCAGGAAGAGCACCAGCGTGATTCCCCAGGTCAGCATGGTGTGCCCAGTCCGCACCAGCACCCCAGGGCTGAGCAGCGCCCAGAGAGCCATGGCCTTGGCCCCCGCTCCAGCCGGCCCGGAAGAAGCGCGCAGAAGGAGGGGCCGGGGAGCAGAGGGGCGGTGGCAACGCGGGGATTGGTGGCTTCGCACTGGGGGCGGGGCCCTGGCGGCTCAGGGAGGCTGTCTATTGGGTGGCAGCCGCGGCCCCTCAGGCCAACAGGTGACAGAGGAGGCCGAGGGCGGGGCCGGCACGCGCTCAGACCGTAACTCCCTAACTCCGCCCCCCATGGGCCAGGTAACTTTGCTAAGGCGGGGAGGCGGAAGTCTCGGAAGGACCCCCCCCCCCCCCCCCCGCATGCGCGTACGTGCCTGGGTGCCCCCCTCCACAAGACACAGGTGCCATCTGTGATGCCCGGAGGCCACGCGGTGCTTGCTCTCAAGGGGTGATTGGCAGGGCTTGCACGAGGGTGCGCCTTGACACTTTTTTTTTTTTTTTGGATACCAAACAGATCTTTATTTGAAGTCATCATTGGTGCCGTTTCTTGCTGTTTATTTGTTCCTCCAGCTGCATGGCCAGGCGCAGGGCCTTGATGACTTCTCGCAGGGCTAAGAAGTGCTTGGCCTGCAGCGCCAGGGCAGACTCTTGCTTTCTTCACAAAGGCCTCCAAGTCATAGTCAGGCTGATCGGTCATCTCAGAGAGCTCAAGCCAGCGTGGTCCTTGAGCTCCTCCATGGCCAGCTCCCTGATCTGAGTCATGGCTTCATTAAAGCTGGACATCTGGGAAGACAGCTCCTCCTCTTCCTTGGTGAAATCAACTGCCAGCGAGGTTCCATTAGAGCTGGCCTCCATTTCCTCTGTCTCCATTTGAGCTGGCTGCTCTCCACTGGGCCCGCTGTGGGAGCTCAGCTCCTTGACTCTGTCTGCATATCTCAGCGTGTTTAACGTATATTCACAGGAGCTTATGCCTGGTGAGATCATGGCAATCATGCAAGTCTTCGAGTTCTCATCAGTGAATGAGTCCCTCAGCACCTGGGGTGTGAGCCTTGTTCTGTCCCAGCGACCTGATGAACTCCTTCAGAGCTAGGAGAGACTTGTTAATCTCTGCACCCTCCATGCGAGTCTGCCGGTCAGCACTAGAAGTGTTGGCCCCTCGTTCATTCCCCGCCAGATCTACCAAAGAGAATTTGCCATGTAATCTCTCTTTGGCTCAAAGAAGAATCTGGAAGCAGGCATGGGAGCGGGAGGAATTGGAGTTGGCAAACGTTTGTCCCGAAGTCCTGCAGGCACTGCCCATGTTGAGCATCTTGATGACTCATCAGCACAGTTGACCAGGTACTCCTGCAGTCCCACAGCCTGCACCTGTGGCTTGCTGTCTCCTAGTACACGTAGCTTAGCCTTCTTGTTGAGCAGATCAAACACCTTCCCATTGTAGATCTCAAAGAATGTCACATAAACTTCCAGGCTTAGGTTCCAGTAGCGAGGCTGACTCTTCAAAAGGAAGACACCCTGGGAAGCCATTTCGTAGATCCCTTTAGATGCATTCTGAGATTTACCAGACAGGTCTCCACCCATTGTATGAGTCTTCCCACTGCCTGTCTGCCCATAGGCAAAGCAAGTTGCTTTTTCCCCCTTCAAAAATCCTCTGCACCAGTGGCCTTGCTGTGAACCTGTAGACAACTTCATTTGAAGCTGTTTCATCGAAGGCAAAGTCGAAGTAGATTGTCTGGTTCTCCAGATACTTTTGTCAAGTCCACTTTTAATTCGGGTTCATACACAAAGAGGAAAGAAACACTTGCTGGGAACAGAAATCACATCGATTTCTTTCTTGGCCAGTTCTTGTTTATTCAGCAGGGGCTTCCTAACACCGACACAGATCCTGTGTTCCTCAATAGGATCAGTCACAGTAAGTGGGTGACATTCCATAGTAACCTGAAATTCTTTAATCACCCGGGCAAATTCCTAGTTTGGGAAGCTGCTGTCATATTCCTAAACTTGCTTTATTCTTATTTCTGAGTTCTGGGCCCTCTTCTCTTCCCACTTGTTCATTTTTTTTCCATTTCCTTCATAATACATGATTTCCTCCAAACTGAATTTCCAGGGTTTGCAGAAGACATGCTTCAGGTGGGGTGGACTTGCTCTTGTCTCCTCGCTGACCAGACAATGGTAATCCTGTCACTGCAGGGCAGGAGGGCCTAGGGAAGCCGGTGGTAACTGAAAACTGCTTGTGAGAGTTTGTAGCTGTAGGCAGCTCCACCTCCATTTCCTTCCCCTGAGTGGCAATTCGAACCTCTGGGACAGTGGACATGCGAGTGGACTGGCTTTGAAGACCTTCTTTTGGAGCTGGAATTTTGGAGTTGACCAATCTGCGTTTTTGCCTCGGAACTGTGACATTTTCCTGCAGTGGCAGATTGTCCTTTGGGTGTAAGGGAAGAAGCTGGAAGAGTTCTGGGTTGATTGCAGCCACATCATCAATATCGATCTCGGCCCTCCTGTCCATTCCACTGAAACACAGGATTTCTCCAAGTTCTCTGTGCTTGTATTAGCGCTGTGAATTAAGCCATTACTGCGTTGAATCTTGACGGAGAGACCAGGGAACAATCGGGTGTGAAGCGACTCCATGGACTCGGGACAGCAGCAGGTAAAACAAATACAAGAAGCTTGGAAACCACAACTGTGCCAGCACAGAGCAGTCCAATGACACTTTTGCCTCCTATTTGTTTTCAGATATTGCAAACAAATGATGGGAAAGAGGAGGGTTCTGGTGCGGATTCTGGACATGCATGGCCCTGCTTGGAGTCAGATATAGCACATCCCATGCCTTTCAAGGCAAGTTACTGAACTTCTCTAATCTACTTTCTGCCTCTCAATGGGGTTGGCAATAGTACCTGCCTGTCACCTGGCTACCACCACAGCCCAGCGAGACTAATGTTTTCTTGTGTCCCTAGGACCTTTCCCATTCAGCTGACCTCCAACTGATTGCCCTTCCTGTCCTATCCCCGGTAGTCATGCTGTTGGCCATTTGTTTTGGTCAATTAAACATTCCCTTTTTCTGTAGGGGAACTGACTTCCCAAGACCAGCGTGGTTCTGGAAGGAATGACTGTCCCTCCCTCACTCCCCTCTCCCTCTCCCTCTGTGTGTGTGTGTGTGTGTGTGTGTGTGTGTGTGTGTGTGTGTGTGCAGGGTTAGGGCTAACAGAACCATTTCGTGGCATTACTAAATAGGGGCTGGGGATTAGTAACTCTACAGTTGGTAGTGTGCTTGTTTAGCATGCATCCAAACCTGGATTCGGTTCCCAGCATGGTATAAAAGAGTGTGGTGGTGCATGCCTGCAACCGCAACGTATAGGAGGTAGAGGCAGGAAAACCAGAAATCAAGGCCATCCTCCACTATACATGGACAAGGGGACTCAAAACCAACTTGTGTGATATGCAAGTTTGTCTCAAAAAAGGGGTTTGGAAGCCAGACAGTGATGGCGCACACCTTTAATTCCAGCACTAGAGGCAGAGGCAGGCGATCTCTAAGAGGGCCAGGACAGCCAAGGCTACATAGAGAAACCCTGCCTCAGAAAACAAACAAACAAACAGAGCTGCCCACATCTTTAAACCCAGCACTAGCACAGAGGCACACACCTTTAATTCCAGCATTTGAAATAGAGAGACAGGCTGGTGGCCAGCCCTGGTCTATAGGGCTGAATAGTGAGGCTCTGTCTGGGGCGGGGAGGGAAGGGAGACAAAAACAAACAACACACACACCCCATTTATTTGTGAGTCTGTGTATGCACCTATATGGATGCCATGGTGTATCCATGGAAAGGAGAGGATAATCCTACCTATTGGTTCTCTCCTGCCATGCAGGTTATAGAGACTCAAATCAGGTCATCAGGCTAGAGCCTGGTTATTATTATTTGATGAGTGTGAATGTTTTGCCTGGATGCATGTCTGTGCACCATGTCTGTGCTTGGTGTCTGCAGAGGTCATAAGAGGGTGTCAGATCCTCTGGAATTGGAGTTACAGATGGTTATAAGCTCCATGTGAGTGCTAGAAACCAAACTGTGGCCCTCTGCAGAAGCCACAGTGCAGCTGTGCGTGGTGGTGTATACCTTTAATCCCAGCACTAGGCAGAGGCAGCCTAGTCTACACAATTTCACATAGGCCAGATCTACAGAGAGACCGTCTTGAAAAAAAAGAAAAAGTAGCCAGATTGTGTTGGCACATGCCTTTGATTGCCGCATGGGGAGGCAGAGACAGGCAGATTTCTGTGAGTTTGAGGCCAGCCTGGTCTACAGAGAGAATTCTAGGACAGGCAGGCTACACAAAGAAACCTTTTCTCGGAAAAACAACAACAAAATTAGCGTATTTATGTTTTTGGGGTGGGAGGGGTGGCAGGAATCTGACCTTGGCTTTCACAGTGTGGGTCTTGGGAATGGAACTCAGGTAGTCAGCCTTGGAGGCAAGCCCCTTTTCTTGCTAAGCCACATGTCTGGCTCCACCAGTAAGGCTTTTAATAAGAGCTGTGGATGAGATGGCTGGAGAGATGGCGGAGGGGTCAATGCTCACTGCTCTTCAAGAAATTTGGTTTTCGGCACCCATGCCACCCATGCCACCCATGCCACACAGCTGTGAGTTGTTGCCCTCTTCTGGCTACCATGGGCATGGCACACAAGTAGTATACACTCACATAAAGTAAATAAAATGAATCTATGAAGAGTCCTGGCTGCTCAGGGTTCTGTGCTATGTGCTGAGCCTCAGCATAGCCCTCATTGGTGTTCACAATCCCACAGGAGTGTAGCAGGATGATGGGAGAGCAGGAAGCGATGTTCCAGAAACAGGGAACAGCAGGCACCTGGGCTAGGAGCACATGGTGGAGGCGGGAAGCCCGTGTTCCCTCCTTTGCTGTGGCACTTGAGGTAAGAAGCCACCTCACCTCTTGAGTCCATGTACTGAGGGTTGTTCCAAGGACCAGGAGAATGCCAATGCACACAGGCAAACCCGACACAGGGTGTGCACAGATGGAGCCTTCAGCAGGCCCTGACAGCTGCTCATCATCTCCAGGACTTGACTGATCCATTCAGAGTTCAAGGGCAAAGCACCATATGTGATGCCCTTTCTGGCTGGACCCTGTGGGCTGCCAGTAACAGAGGGTACTCACCCAGGGAAGAGCCTGGTGTGGGCTCTGCTGAGGGGAAGAGAGGACCTCTGCTCTACTGAGAAGGGCGTGGTCAGCAGGCCAGCTCCCAGAACTGTTTGATGTGGCCCTGGAACTCCGGCCTACACCCTCTGTGCGGTCTGGAGAGCACCTGACCGCATGGTTAATGTCAATTCAAGAACCTGTGAGAGCGGGTTGGGGATTTAGCTCAGTGGTAGAGTGCGTACCTAGCAAGCGCAAGGCCCTGGGTTCGATCCTCAGCTCAAAAAAAAAAAACGAACCTGTGAGAGCGAGGACGTTCCACTAGGACCCAGATGGAAGCAGGGTTGTCCTGGCAAAGCTGGAGGAGCCACGTCACTTCAGGTTTGTCCTTGGCTCTTTAGCTCCGCCCCCCACCCACAGCTTCATGTGTCTTTGTAGTACTGCTCCCCAGGGCTCCCTGACTGCCACAGCAGGGCCCTCTGTCTGAGATGCGATCCCTGGCGGGCTCCACTTTTCTGCTGCTCAGCTTAGCCTTATGTGGAGGACACTGTGCTGGCGTCCTCCTCTTCTCCCTCCACGGGGGCTCTGTGACATGGCCTAGCACCCACCAGACCTGCTGAACCACTTCACCTTCTCAGCGGTGGTAGGAGGCACCTTTCTGATCTTTCCTGCAGTGGCGAGTCTATTTCTATTACTGTGTGTCTCTCCCAGTAGGCTCTGCCAGGCTGGTAGCCAGCCATGACCTCAGTGTCTAGGCATAGATGTGGAGGGAATGTCACAGATGCACCTCACCTCAGTGTGCTGCCTGTCTCCAGCTGCCAGCACATATACCTACAAAACCACTTGCGCTCCAGGATCCCCTGGGAGACCCCAGCCCCTTTCCTGACCTCCACCCCCACCCCAGACCAGTATCCCCCAATCTCCTCTGCAAAAAGAGAGAAAGAGACCACTCCTCTGCACTTTGCACAAAAATGTATTTCTGTGACACCCCAAAGTACAGACATCTCCCCAGACCACAGGTGGTAAGCAATGGGATGTGAACGCTGCTCACGGTCTGGCTCCTGCCAGAAGGGCCGGGGATGGAAAGGAGGGCTAAGGTTGCCCACGTTCTCCCATGTGGGAGAAGCACATGGTTAAGCCCTCTCTCTAACTTGGCCAGGGAGACAGTTTCCTCTGGAGAGGTCAGTTACCTCTCCCTGAGTTTTGTGAAGAGCCAGGCCCCTTCTGCCTGGAGACAGACATGCCAGGCCAGAAAAATTAAAGAACAGGCCCAGGGAAGAAAGAGGGCAGGAAAAGCCACACCAAAAGCTGCCTCCAGGGGGAGCTTTGCTCTTATGAGCACAGGCCTCCTCAGTGGTCCTGTGTCAATGAGCAATGCTGAGACAACGAGATGCCTAGACAGCGGCCTGTCACTGTGCCTCTAACTCAACACAGTGGCTTCTCAGGGACAGCCTGAGTGGGCTGGAGGGACAGAGGACTGTCCCAGTGCTGGTCTGGAGGTGGCTGCCCGCTGTCACTGTGAAGGGCTGGAGTGGGGACCTCCTGCCTTGTAGTGTCTTTTGGGCAGGGGGGTGGGCTCAGCTCTGCTGGTGGGAGTACCTGGGCACTGGGGTGCTGTGGGCGGATGAGAGCTACAGAAAAGAGGGCAAGACCCTGGTCCTGGAAGGTGCCAGCTGCCAGAGCTGGGGTGTGTTGGGACATGTTTGGCAGAAGGGGCAGTGGAATTGCCCCTGAGTTCTGACCATCTCGGCTGGAGCCTTCAAAAGCCTGGGGCCTGAGGGAGACTTGAGGCAGCCTCCATAGCAGCATGGCCACAGGCAGCCCTGGCCAGAGAGTCAACACAGCCTGCTTCTCCAGGGTCCCCTGGACAGCGCTGCTTAGCCTGAGGCCTCGGACGGCTTACAGCCTGGAGCACCAAGGCTTCTGGGAGACTCAACAGAGCTGGTCTTACTCCCCAAACCCCATCAAGCCTCACCTGGGAGCCCCAGCAGGGCACTCAGGCAGGCATCAGGGCTGTTGAGCAGCCAGGTAAGGGCCAGCTCCTCCCACAACAGACAGAAGCCAGGCCAGGGTCTGAGCTCATTGGGAAGGGACTGGAGACTCACAGCATTAGAGGCAAGCCTGGCTGGGCGGGAGTGAACATGGTATCCATGAAAGCTTGGAGGCGGGCTGAGAGTGGCAAGGGGCTGCGAAGACTCAGGAGAAGTCATACACACAAAACTTCACACTTCCTAACCAAAAAAAAAAATAATAATAATAATATATATATAGAATATATATATCTCACTAACATTAAGGAAAAGCGTCGGCTGTGCAAAAGTCCTCACTGTCTCTTCATCCTGTGGGAGGTGGAAGGGACCTGCCCACTGGACCTCCAGCGCTTCCTCCCGTCCTGTGTGGTCCGAGCTGTGTGGCCATGGGTGGAGGCCTCTATCTGGACGTGTCCATGTTCTCCTCTCTAAAGTTACTGCAGTGTTCAATCACCTTGCTGGATGCAACGGGGGACAGCAGTGGAGGGTGGCTAAGGAGAACCGCTCCTCCTGGGCCCCCGCTCCTTCTGGGGCCCCCACTCTTCCTGTCCCCCCTCCTTCTGGAGCCCTCCCCCCCAGCCCCCCGCTTCTCCTGCTCCCCCCCTCCTGGGCCGCACAGCTGTCTAATAAACCGTAAGAGTGACCCTGCCCCTAGCACAGACTTGATGGGAATGTCAATGGCTGGCAGAGCACCTGGGAATAGCGCCCGTGGCCATGAGCAGGGCTGCTGCCCTCAGCTTGGGAAGGGGTCCTATAAGCAGCCAAGCCTGAGCCCCAAACCTGCTGCCGCTTTCTTCACCGTTGTCCCTGCACGCCAGCCCACTCTCTTGGCAGAAGTCCACTAGGGGGCCCCCAAAGAGGACCATCTGGAGATCTGCACAGGCAGCCATGCTGTCTCCAGGCCTTAGTCTCACCCTGCTCCCTGAGAAGACTGCTACCCATTGCTGGTTGCCTTTGACCTCACACTGCTTGCCTGCTCGACAGGAAGCCTCTGGGTTTGGGGGTTCACTGCTGCCCCAATTTGCTAAAGGCTGTATTAAGGCCTTTGAGAAGGAAATGCCCAGGGCCATCCATTCCTTGATGCCAAAAGGACCTTTTGTGCCTAGAGGGCTGATGAGTTCCCTGGGACTTCCAAGGAAGACTGAGGACTAGTCTGTCAGTAATACTGAAACATTGCCTTCACCAAAAATAATGAATGGAGCTGGCTGATGCCTCCAGCCCAGGAGGACATATTCTGAGGATAGGGGTGGGGTTGTCTGAGCCTCAGGCTACACTGTGCTCAGAATTATGACAAGGGACTACCCTCCCAACTAGAATGGATCGGGAGAGAGGATGGCCAATCCAACTGATACTAGCATGTGGTGTTGTACTTTCTTGTGCACACACTGGAGGGACAATCAGAGCTGATGCTCATCACTCAACAATGAATCCCATGGACACAGAAGCCCAGTGTGGACTCTTGTATACCCCTACCTGACACACTGATAATTTGTGTGTGTGCATGGGTATGTATGTGTGCATGAACATGCTCACACATATATATGTGCTATGGATGGGGCCTTGCACATGCTAGGCACATACTGTACCACTGAGCTTCCTTTTAGCCTATCAAAGGGCACTTCTCTGGTGACCTTTGCCCTCACAATTGCATTCAGATAAACTAGCTCTGTGCACACGTGGCCTCTAGAATATGCATCACCACACTGAGTCCTTTTTCATTGGAATCATTGTGGTCAAAAATAATGTGGAGTTCTTGCTAGTGCTGAGCAGCAAGGGGGTTCTCGGTGGGAATCAAAGCCAACTGAGCCCTTGAGAGCAGATTAGCTCCTCTGACGGTCAGTGACATGGGTAAATGACAGGGGCCCTTGCTGGACAGCCATACACTGTCTGCTCCACATTCAACCCTGAGTGGCCCCTGGGAACTCTGGCCATTCCCACTGTGCCCCTTGCCCACCAAATCAAGGTACCCAGCCAGGAACATAAGATTTGTCACTTACCGGGCCATCTCCTTGGTTTCCTGCCGGGCAGTGGCCATCTTGATCAAGTCTCTCAGCAGGGGCATCCCACCTTCTTTGATTAGCAGAGGGCAGTACTTGTCAGCTATAGGGCAGAGCAGGGAGCTGCAGATGGGTGGCTTTCTAGGGTCTGTGCCCCAGACACCCACCCCGCTTCCAGAACTGTCTACAGTGGCTGCCGGGGCGAGGGTGGGGTGGGACAGGACACAACATTGGAGCAGGGACAAGCCAAGTCTGCCTGCCTCCTGGGTCCACGTGGATGGGAAAAGGGGCAAGCCCTTGGGAAAGACACTTCCTATTGTGGTCCAAAGTTGTTATAGTTCCCCTAGACTTTGTCCTAACAAATAAATTAAGAAAATATTATTCCAAGCACAGGCCCAAAACATGATACCCCTCTCAGAGGTTTGTATCATGACATAGGTTCCCAGGGAGTTTTGGAACTGGAGTCCCCAGGCAGCAGCTTGCATTTACGATATTGTTAGTAAGATACCCCCAGGGGACTGTGGTAACCACCCAGACTGGAGCTATGCGTGTCCTTTTGCCCTGCAGGTGGTAAAAAGACTGGAAAGGTCACTGACAAGCAGGGTAGGAAGTGAGAGGAAAGGCACGCTGTATAGGCTGAGTCGCTTCTGATGGTGTAGTGGGACTAGCCATCACACCGGCATGCCACTAGTCCCCAAGTGCAGAGGACCGCTCTAAGACACAGGGCAAGAGTGACCCTACGTGACCCCTCCTGCATGCAAGCTCCCTGTGGACATGTTGTGTTCAGCTGAGTGAGTGTCTGGACTAAGGGAGGGAGACACTCACGGTAGACAGACACGAGGTTGTACAGGGCCCAGGTGGCCCAGTGCTGGCTGACTGGAGAGATGCCCTGAGGAAGGAGGCGGAGAATCGGCTCAAAGGACCTGGAGGAGAGAGACTGCTGCCATTACCCGGGACTGAAGCAGGGAGGCTGTGTGGGCTCTTCTCTCTGCAGGGCCCTAAGGGCAGCATGGGCAAGCCTGGGGGATGCCAGGGGTCCTGCTGCTGGCTCTGCCCAGGAGCTCACTCTGGACAAGATCAAAGTCAGAACAGAGGGAAAGCTGGGGGGGGGGGGCGCGGTCTCAGCAACCCAAGAGAGACAAGCTGTGGTGAGGAAGGGAGAAGCCCTGGAAATCACCTACAGTGACTCTAGGTCAGGCTGGAGTGCCAGCCCAAAAATCAGCAAGGCCTCAGAGGGGGCCCGAGGCGGAGCTTCCTGTCTCCCAGGGACCTAGGGACTGAGCAAAGCTGCATACCTTAGCCCATCCTTTCAAAGGAGTATTTGACTTAAGCAGCTGCACACACAGCCCAGCAGGAAGAACGGGGCTGACTAATGACTGCAATCCACTTACAGTACAGAAACAACTGAAGCCAGCCTGGTGGGGGCGGGATCACAGGTGACCTGTGATTTGCTATGTATTTAGTTCTGTATCCAGCATGCATAAAACACAGGCCTTGGATACACACAGG
Organism: Onychomys torridus; assembly: GCF_903995425.1. Lineage (NCBI taxonomy): Eukaryota > Metazoa > Chordata > Mammalia > Rodentia > Cricetidae > Onychomys > Onychomys torridus. Next base: position 8,874,579 of record NC_050446.1, on the reverse strand, counting down.
TGTTCCTAAGTGGGGAATGTGCCCATCACACACTGGATCCTGCAGCAAATGCCTTTGGAGGACAGGACCAGGATGGAAACTCTGGATACAGCATGCTGGGACAAGCAGCTTCCGACTCCCCATGCTGTGTACTTCCTCACCTATAGTTGATATTCCTCCGGGAGTTGATGTCCCAGCTCTGGATGGCTGCCCACATACGCTCCTCCACCTCTGCCCTCTGGGGCTCACAGACACCCCAGGCCTCAGGCCCATCAAACATGATGTGGGATAGAACACCACAGGCATTGTACGAGACCTCAATGCCATCGGCCTTGCTTTCCAGCAGGTTGCTACCAGGAGGAAGAAGGAGAAATCCATCAGTTACTCATGGCTGATAACCTAGACCCCCAAAGCTAGAGGCACTATTACTATGACTCTGCTGGTTCAGCCTCTTGAGCATTAGGATTACAGGTGTGTACTACTGGGCTCAGCTGTAAATGACTAGGGTCTTTGTTTGCTTTTTGAGTCGGAAATCTCATGCAGTTCAGGCTGGCCTGGAACTTGCTATGTCGTCAAGATTCCTGCTTCATCCCCCAAGTGCTGGGATTACAAGCTTGTGCCACCACATCCAGCCACTTGTTATGCTCAGAGTCCTTCCAAAATGGATGTGACATTACTGCCATCTGTGGCAGGTTGAATAAGAAAAGAAAACACACAGGGGCTTGAGAAATGACTCTGTGGTTAGAAACACATGCTGCTCTTTCAGAGACTGGAATGGGTTCCCAGCACACTTGGTAGCTTGCAACTGCCTGTACCCTGAAGCTCCAGGAAGAGCTCTGGCCCTTTATGGGCAGTTGCACGCATGGGCACATGCCCATCCCCCACACCACCCCCACACATAATTAAAGCCAATTGAAAACAAACCCACATTATAGATAGAAAGCAGGATCAATGACAGAAACTTGCTCTGAGCGTGGCTGTGGCCATTGGACACACACTGCTGCTGTGAGTATCCTGGCAGCCGAGGAAGCACCAACCTGAAGACGGTGATGAACTGGGAGGTCATCAGCTGAGGCCGCAGCTCCCTCACCTCTGCCACGTTCCCCAAGAGTCCCAGCATGTTCCGGTGCAGTTCCTGCTTCTCTGGGAACTCCTGGAGAACAAGATCCAGCAAGGCCTTTGTACGTGGTCATTTCTGACTGTTACCCTGACTGTTCCCTACCACGGGAAGGCTTTGTAGGCTGACCCCAACTTTCTAGTGCTCCTGTGACGGGTAGGACAAGTGTGGCTCCATTTGCCACAGCTTAGAAGGGTCCTTTTGGAGAGCTCTCAGAAGCCAGAGCAAGAAACGGAGGCCTACCTTCTGGGCAGAACTACATCTATTAGCAGGAAATGGTCTGTAGGCAATCAGAGCAGACTGCTGTGAACACAGGCTGGGGGTCCCTGGCAGAAAGGATCTCAGGAGGCCCAGCTGGGTGGCATGGCCAAGGCGGAGGGCTGAATTGCTCACGCCCTGGTGTCCATGGGAAGCTAGTATAGGACAGTGCCTGTGGGGTGGCAGTCCGTGGGGTGGGTGGCAGCCAGGGCAGTGCCTACCTTGAGGCAGTCGAGAAAGAGCTTCATGCCATTGAAGCTGAGGAACATCTCGCAGTTGTCGGGTGTCTCGTCTGTGATGTTCCACAGGGCGCTCCAGGAGAACTCCATGACCTGGTCACACTGTGGGGGAGGCACAGCTCAGCCGAGCCCGCCTAAGGACACACGGCCAGCCCTGGCACAGAAGTCTCTGGGGTGAGGGCAGAGTATGTGAGGCTCTCCTTACCGTCTTGTCGAGCAGCTTCTTCTGTATCAGCTTCAACATGGTCTGTGGGGAAAGGAGAGGCTGCCTAAGCCCAGGACTCCAATAGCCCGGGAGCTCAGCAGAGGGAGCCACTGGCTGTACTGGGTGACACAGCCCGACAGCACCCAACACTACAGTTTTTTTGTAGGCTGTTTGAAGGGTGGTCAAGTACATACCCTTGGTCCTTGGCCCAGCCCTCCCATGCTCTGGGCTGCACTTTCCCAGGAGTAAAGTGAGGCTAACAATGGATGCATCTAGTTCCTGCCTCCTCCTTCCCTCCCATGTTTAACCTGTCCCATGTATTGGCTGGGAATGTATTCAGGGCAGGCCAGGACAGCACAGTGATGGAGGCCAACCCCAGTCTTCTGCCACAGGGGTTACTGTGTGGAGCTGAGTGGAAGGAACAGGCCACACACTAATCAGTAACAATCACATTCAGAAATTCTTCTCATCACCAGGTGGTGGCGCATGCCTTTAATCCCAGCACTTGGGAGGCAGAGGCAGGAGGATCTCAGTGAGTCTGAGGCCAGCCTGGTCTACAAAGCAAGTTCCAGGACATCCAGGACTACACAGAGAAGCCCTGTCTTGAAAAACAAAATAAAACAAAAAATAGTTTTTTTTTTGGTCATGGTGGCATACACCTTTAATACTGGCACTCAGGGGGAGGCAGATGGATCTTTCTGAGTTTGAGACCAACCTGGTCTACATATCAAATTCCAGGCCAGCCAGGGCTACATAGAAAGACCTTGTCTCAAAAAAACAAAAACAAAAACAAAAACAAAAACAAAAAAAACCCAAAAAAACAAAAACCCAAAAAAACTAAAAATAAAAGAATTAAACAAACAACTCTTCTGGGGGACTGCAGAGATGGCTCCGTAGTTAGGAGTGCACACTCTTCTTGCAGAGGGCCCAAGTGTGAGATGGCACACGGCACCTATAACTCCAGCTCTAGATGGATCAAACCAATCTGGCCTGCACTAGCCCCACTAACTAACACACACACACACACACACACACACACACACACACACACACGAAAGAAAGTCTTCAAAGTGCTGGTGTGAAGCTCAGTGCTGGGTACTACTTGCCTAGCATTTGCCAGGCCCTGCACTCAGTCCTTAGCAATCCTCTCCTCTACCCCACCCCACAAAGATGAAAAGAACACAGAGGTGCTCCCTTGGTCTACCCTGCCGACTTTCCCTACCCCTCCTCCCCCAGCCCAGGCCCTGATGCCTTACTCACAGAGGACAGGATGACAAGGGCAGGCAAGCACACGTACCACCACGAAACCCATCTTGCCCACAGCCTCCTTGTGGTCATTGTCCACTTGGCAGACCAGAGCATTGCACAAGTGCACGGCAATGCGCTGGATCGACTCATCCTGCCGGGTGGGGCTGAGGATGCTGAGCAGAAGTTCGTTCACCCGGCGGTACTGGAACTCTAGTTCCTCGGGGATGCTGAAGTTGCACAGGGTCAGACAGCAGTTCCGCTGCACCTGGGCCAGGTTGGGAGACAGCAGAGCACGTTCAGGCACAGATCTGGAACAGGGCTCCAGGCCACCCAGAGCTGGGGAGGCCCTCTGGAGGATCAGGCTACCAGGCTTTTGTTTGGAGTTTTTTGAGATGGAGATGGGGGTCTCACGTAATCCAGGCTGAATTCAAATTACTATGTAGCCAGGGCTAGCTTCAACTCTTACTCTCCCTGCTTCAGTTTCCCAAGACACTACCAGGCCCAGCTAACGCTTGTTGGCTTGCTTTTCATTAAGGTTATTCTAAACAAGCATTTAAAAACATGAAATTTTTGTAGAGTACATAATTATAAAAACATACTCATGTAACTACTACCTATGCCAAGAAACAACACTGCCAACACAGAAAGTCTCTTCCTGATCCCAAGACCCTTCTTACCCTTCCCAGGGAGCCACAGTCGCCGTTCAGGACTGCTCACAGGGTCAAGTGTTGTTACATGCAGCTAGAGTGCACTCTTTTTTTTTTTTTGTTATTCGAGACAGGGTTTCTCTGTGTAGCTTTGTGCCTTTCCTGGAACCCACTCTGTAGACCAGGCTGGCTTTGAACTCACAGAGATCTGCCTGCCTCTGCCTCCTAAGAGCTGGGACTAAAGGCGTGCGCCACCACCGCACGGCTAGAGTGTACTCTTTTTCACTGCAGTATAGGATTCTCTCATGACACCTCAGTTTATCCATCATTATCCTGCTACCAGACTTTGGCCACTGTCCATAATGCGTTATATATGTGTCCATAACACAGCTGCACTAAGGTATACATGCTTGGGAGATTTCCGGTTTTTATTTTCTTGAGAGGGTCTTATGTAGTTCAGGATGGCTTCAAATGCAGCTGAAGATGAGGCTGAACTTCTGAGCCTCCACCAAGCCTGGCTTGATGTAAGTGTGTAAGTATTCATGCTGCTAGAAAAGGCCCGGCTGTTTTCCAGGTGGCTGTGCTGGCCTGCATTCTCACGACAGTATATGGGCATCTGGCCACACCCCTTCTCAGCTGCTCTTTTCCAGCCCACATGTTTATAATGATGTATGGATTGCACTGATCACCATTTAATCTCATTCCCTTCCTTATGAAACGCTTATTTCCAATTTTTAAATTACTGTATGTGTATGAGTGTTCTGCCTGCACTCATGCCTTGTGCTCGAGGAGGTCAGAAGGTGTTGGAGCCCTTGAACAGGAGTTCCAGCCAACTGTGAGCCACCAAATGAGTGCTGGGAACTGAACCCTATGCAAGGGTAATAGGCGCTGTTAACCACTGTGCCATATATCTAGCCCTGTTTCCTTCCATATTAAATACTGACGACATTCACCATGTTGTATTGATCACATCACACTGTTTAGACAGTATGGTCCCTTAGGCAACATCTTATGTATTTTTCCATTTATCACATGCATGCATGCACACACACACACACACACTTTTTGCAGTGCTGGGAACTGAACTCTGAACCTCATGCCTTGTAAATGTGTTCCATCACTGAGCTACAACCCTGGCCCAAAATATTAGAATCTGAGAAAAAGGTTATTTTAAAGTTTTTCTTTCTTTTTTAAAATTTTTGCTTGTGTGAGACAGGGTGTCCCTGTGTAGTCCTGGCTGTCCTGAAACTCGCTTTGTAGACCAGGCTGGCCTCGAACTCAAGAGAGGCAGAACCCTGCCTCTGCTCTGGCCTTACTTTACAGTTGAAAGGCAACCCTGTACAATGTTTATGTGCTATCACCTGTGCAGACAGCTAGTGTCCTGGCTCCTTTGTTTTCTTGATTTTAATTGTATGTATGTGGGTGATTGCCTACATGTATGTCTATGTACCACATGCATTCAGTGCCCCCAGAGGCCAGAAGAAGGAGGTGCATCCCCTGGGACTGGAGTTACATATGGTTGTGAGATGTATGGATTTGAACCTGGGTCCTCTACAACAGCAGTCAGTGCTCTTAATTGCTGAACCATCTTTCCATGCCCCACTTTTTTTTTCCTTCCTTCCTTCCTTCCTTCCTTCCTTCCTTCCTTCCTTCCTTCCTTCCTTCCTTCCTTCCTTCTTTTTCTGAGATAGGGTTTCTCTGTGTAGTCCTGGCTGTCCTGAAACTCGCTTTGTAGACCAGGCTGGCCTGGAACCCACAAAGATCCACCTGCCTCTGCCTCCTGAGTGCTGGGATGCCCAATGATTTCTTTCTGAGACAGGGTTTTACTCTGTAGCCCAGACATCAATTCTCCCCTCAGCCTCCTGAGGCCGCCATCACAAGCAAGAGCCAGCATGCCTGATTCTCCTTTTCTCCCCTTTTGTCTAAGCCAAGTCTTCAAAGCAGAAATTATTTGTGGGGCTGGAGAGATGGCTCAGTGGTTAAGAACACTGGCTGCTTTCCTAGAGGACCTGAGTTCAATTCCCAGCAACCGCGTGGCAGCTCACACCTGTCTGTAATTCCAGTTCCAGGACTTCTGACACCCTCACACAGACATACATGCACCCCAAACACCAATGAACGTTAATAATAACAACTAAAAAAATTGTCTGCACATTCACACCCACAGAAGCAAACATCCGCATTACATAAACAACATGCAGAAGAAATGGGTGCAAAGGACCCATTTACTAAACTCCATGCACGACTGAAAGCCACAATAAGGGGTATCAGTGAAAGGCTCTAGTGGGGGGGGGGTTTAGGTGGAATTCACGTCTTTGTATCTGTAACTGTTCTATAGTAAATGTTCTTTTATTATAATTTTAAAACGGGTATTAGGAACAACCTTCCCAACAGTGATAGGGACAGAGGGGCAGAGGAGAAGGCACATCTGGGACTCAAAGGGCAGAGGTGGGGTGGCCATGGCAGTGAGTGGCAGTTGAGGCTAGAGACAGGTTTCTGGGACGGTGGCTATGCAAGGGCAATTGACAAAGGCCACCTAAGTCCTGGCAAGCCTGGGGGACATGCGTGTCTGGGACGCTGGGAAGCAGGAAGGGTTACTGGGCAAAGCATGCAGGCCACAGTAGGCAGGGGCTCACCGTCACCTCCTGGTAGGACTCCATGCCATTCAGCACCACCTGGATGACCTGCCGGCGCAGCTTGACGCTCTGCTCCGAGCGGTACTCGGAGTTGGTCAGGTAGAAGAGGGCAGCGCTGCCTGTCACTTGAATGTTCTTGTCATACTTGTGGCACTTGAGAGCTGTGATGACCAGCTGTGTGAAGACAGGGTGGGGGCTGGGGCTGGAGGCGCTGCCAGAGGCAGGCAAGGCCAGCCTGGGCTCTGTGAGTCACTACGGCTCCGCTGGGGAAAGGCTGACCCTAGCCCTGCTCTCCTGGGTAGATGTGGGGAGGGCAGGAAGCAGGGCAGGGAAGCCAGGCACTGCCAAAGGGGTGGAAGCTTGTGAGGCAAGGCTGCCTACTTCCCTGGGACCAGGGGTCGGTGCAGAGGGACAGAGGAGGAGCCTGAAGGCTCGGGTCTGAGCTGACCTTCAGGGCCCGCAGAAGCTGGTTGCAGCGTTCAATACGTGCAATGTCAAACAGCAGGTTGATGGCCCTGGAAGTGACCTCAGGCCGGTGTTCTGTGTAGGCCTCGATGGCGTTCAGCACCTGCTCCTCATTTTTGTCACCGCTTACCTAGTGACGGAACATGTTCAGGACAACCCACAAGAGGCCAGGGTGTGGGGTCCCCAGACTCAGTGGCGCTCCGGTACCCGGCCACTTCCTTCCTCCCACACCCCGCCTCTTACTTTGTAGGCTGGAATGTGTGTGAGGCGACACAGGGAGGTCTCAAAGAGTCCAAGGAACTGCAGTGGCCTCCTGAGAGCCCGAAAAGGCATGATGCTGCTCTTGGAAGGCTCGGTGCTGGGAAAAGAACACACCAGAGTTGGCAGCCCGGTCGGACCTAGCCTAGGCTCCCCCACGGACTAGGCATTTCATTGATGGGAGAAACAAGGGCTTCTAGCCTCATCCTGTCCCTGCCCTAACTCCCTGGTAGCTAAGACTGGCCTTGAACTCCTGATCCTCCTCCTCTCACCTCCCAAGTGCTGGGATTACAAGCACATGTTCCCATGCCTGTTCCCAAGGCTTTGTACATGGTAGGCGAACACTCTCCCACCTGAGCTACATTCCAGCCCTCACTTCTTGATGGAAGAGTGGGAAGGGCACAGTGTAAAGAACACGGGACAGGGAACTGCTACCACTGCCACCTTTGAGAGGTATCACCTGCCATGCTAACAGGGACATGGTTCACTAACAATCAAAGATAAGCTCCTCTGCCACACGCCTCTAAATATGGCTGAGAGAGGGCATGAGGCCAATCACAGTGGCTGGGCTGGAATGAGATCTCACCACCAATCCAGAGGCACACATCAGCCATGGCAACACCTGAGGAGGAGCAGGACAACAGGCCTGCCGATGCCCACCATGCCATTGTGCCCAGGCTGCTTGTTGCCCAGGTAGACTCCCTGTGGCCCCCAAGCCTTGTGCATGCTGACCCCATGCTGCAATGGGATCTGTTCAACAGACTCAGAATGGCTTAGGGCGGTCCCGAGTGTGCACTTCCCAGACCAGTGCCCAGAATGACTTTTCTATCCCCACCAGCTCACATGGGCCATGTGGGCAAGGCCTGACTTGCTTCTTTCTTTCTTTATGCTAATTTTCTCAACGTGCGTATGTGTGCTTGTGCACGCTCGCATGCTCACACTCATATAGAAATCAGCAGACAGTTTGTAGACTGGGTTCCAGGGACAGAACTCAGGTTGTTAGCTTTGGTGTCAAGCACCTCTACATGCTGAGCTCTCTTGCTGGCCCTTGACTTTTTAAAGTAATTGGTTATTTATTTTAATTTTATGGGTATGGGTATTTTGCTTGCATATATGTTGTACTCTATGTGCGTGCCTGGTGCCTGCAGAGGCCAGAAGAGCATGTTAGGTCCCTTGGAAGTAGATGGTTATAAGTAGCCCTGCGGGTGCTGGGGCTCAAACCCAGGTCCCTCTGGAAAAGCAACAAATGCTATAAACTGCTGAGCCACCCCAGCCCCCTTTTGAAGCTATGTAGCCCTGTCTGGCCTTGAATTCACAGAGATGAGCCTGCCCTGTCTCTGTGTACTGGGATTAAAGTTGTGCATCATCATGCTGGACTCACAAACTTGCTCCCCCACCCCTAGAGCTGAGGACCGAACCCAGGGCTTTGTGCTTACTAGGCAAGTGTTCTACCACTGAGCTAAATCTCCTACAGATTTGCTTCTTATCTCTAGTACCCAGCACAGTACTTGGCACAGGGTGCTTAGACAGGGCTTGGTGAATGACACCCTCCCAGCAGCCATAGCCCTGCCTCCTCATAATGGACCACACCCGGGTACCCACCTGGTCTGTCCTGCCTCCTCATCCATCTTGGAGATGCTACAGTTCTCTAGGATCATGTGGCCAGAGATGTCCAGGGACATCAGGTTCCCCAGCTTCTGCACCAAGAGGCTGAGTACCTTCCGAGTCAGCTTAAACTTGTAGTAGCTGGAGAGGCGGTCTCGGGAGATGTCCAGGTGGCTGCAGGTCAGGGAGGGGCCACAGGTCAGGATCTGACTCCTGCAAGTCACAGCAGGGGAGGGCCCATGCCTGCCACAACTTCTCCAGGGAATTCTATGTCTGCTGGGACGGAGGTGCCTTAAATCGCTCTCATCCAGCCAGACTATGTGGTCTAAGGAGCGGGCTCTGTCCTCTGCTCCATGCAAGGGTTCCCTCTCTCCCGCCCTCTGTCCCCCCCCCCCCTCCATGCTGACTGCACAGCTCACCGAAGCTTGTGCAGCTGGGCAATGACACGGATGTGGTCATCTGAAAGGTCCATGTTGTAGAGCACAAGGGACATCATACTGTCCTTCCACTGTGTTAGGAAGGTGGCGTCACTTGTCTGGATGCCTGAGAGGTCCAAGGCAGCCAGTGAGTTGAGTGGCCGAAGCAGAGACTCCACTGGGATGCCGTCGATCATGCGGCCCAGGTTGAGGAAGCGCAGGCGGCTGAAGCCTTCGAAGGTGAAGTCCTTGACCAGCACCTGGCAGGTGGGGTTGACGAGACACTGGTCCTCACAGCCCCCTGGGTTGTCCTCCTCATAGAAGATGTTGGCACAGCCGAAGAGGCTCAAGGACACCAGGCTGTGGCTGAAGCTCCGAAGTGTCTGCAGGCTCTTGGCCGACAGCTTCTCACAGTTGGTCAGGTACAGCTCCACCAGGTCCTGGAGTAGCACAGCGGCCTCAGCTCCTCTGCCCACCCTGTGCCACCCCAGGCCTGGCTTCCGGGGATGGGCGGGGGCTGCACAGTAGGGAGGGTGGCCTCACCTGCTTGCGAATGGCCTCCAGGTCCTGGTCCTGCACCAGGTCCTCGCGGAGGTGGATCCGGGTAAGGCGAGTGCTGCGGGGGTCTGAGAAGAGGCTGAAGAAGGTCTCGTGGGGCTCAAAGGTGCAGGCAGCACTGACCAGCTCCACATACCTGGGAGAGAAGCAAGCCTAGCTCAGGGAGTGCCTGCGAGCCTGGGCTGCCTTCTGAGGCCACATCACCCAAGCAACAGCCAGCTTCCGGTCCTCTTCACAGCACCTGCTTAGATTCTGACTACACCACATGCTTCAGGAGCCAGAATTAAAGGCAGTCCTCAGGGTGACCACCTGTGACACAAGGGGCCGCTTACTGTCGTCGACCCAAGCAAGTCCCTTCAGCAGCCTAAACACAAACCTGCACACACAGCACCTGCACACACAGCACGCGTGCCTCCTCTTCACAGGCACCGCCCAGCACACCAGACCGCACCTCCTCAGCCACGGTCCCACCATGGGCCAGACACCCCCTTTCTTTGTAGCCTCTGGCACCTTATCAGCCCCTTCCAGGGCAGACAAATTAAAATGAAGTAAAATGGTTCTGAGTTTACAGCTGGGTGTTAGGCAGACAGTGAGCCTTCAATGTGATCCTACCTAGGCCACGACATCTGTGTATGCATGAATCCTGAGCTAGGGGCTCGGAGAGATGGCCAGCTGCTAAGAGCACTTGTTCTCAGGGACTGGGAGGAGTAGAGGGAGGGGAAACTGAGGTCAGGATGTAATGTATGAGAGAAGAATAAAAGTTTAGAAAAAAAAGAGTACTTGTTCCTGCAGAGGACTGGTACTCAGTTTCAGCGCCTACATGGTGGCCCCTTTAAAAAAGAAAAGAAGCCGGGCGTTAGTGATGCACGCCTTTAATCCCAGCACTCAGGAGGCAGAGGCAGGCAGATCTCTGTGAGTTCGAGGCCAGCCTGGTCTCCAAAGCGAGTTCCAGGAAAGGAGCAAAGCTACACAGAGAAACCCTGTCTTGAAAAACAAAAAACAAAACAAAACAAAAAAAAAGAAAGAAAGAAAGAAAAAGAAAAAAGAAAAGAACCAGGCATGGTATGGCACACCTTTAATCCCAGCATTTGGGAGGCAGAGGCAGGCGGATCTCTGAGTTTGAGCCCAGACTGGTCCACAGAGTGAGTTCCAGGCTAGAAGAGGTGATACAGAGAAACCATTTGGCTCAACTGCTCCCAGCTAGGAAGCTCACACATGACTGAACTTGCCTAGATGTCAATCTCTTCATCTGGGAGATGCATTAGCTTTGGTGCTAAGCTGAGAAAGTGTTCAGCATCATGCCTGGCCCACATTGAATGCCCAGAAGACCATTCTGAGCTCAGTCCTCAGTTCCCATGTGATCTAATGGCTTCCCTTTGGGATAACTCAGATCCCCCCCGGCGCTCAGGGTGTGTATACACCTTGTGCCGTAGGCACCCAGCACAGTGAGTGGAGGGTCTGCCAGGAGGCTGCATAGAGATCATCTGGGTGATACAGGCTCTGTTGTTCTGGTCTTAGTACACATGTAAACACACTTGTCCATGTGTACTTAGTTCAGAAGTGAGGCACAGGTGTGAGCACACACACAGAGTAGCACACAATGCCCTGATTTACATGCGGGATTTTATACTAACGCATTCCTAAACACACACATGCTGCTTCACACACATGTTGTGTGCTGCATAATCCTATGTATATATACCCATTCTTTCAAGTTCACACACATCAATGCATATGCAACCATATCTCTGTGGTAACATATATGTATCATTATTGTCCCTCAATGTCACACTCATAGCCACTTCCCCTTGTGGGGGTCTGAACACACACTCTTCATCTTCAGCTCACACTTCATCCCCCACATTTGGCTCCAACCCTGCCCCAGTCCTGGGAAGTCCCTTGCTCACTCATTGACCAGCTGGTCACAGATTTCGCTGGGCAAGAAGATGTCTGGATGCAGCCGCAGGGTCTCCTTGTCCAGCAGGTAGCCCAGGGTGCCATCAAGATTCCGGAGACAGAAGTCGGTACAGAGGGCCATCAGGGACTCGGGCGTGTCGGACGCCATGCTGGGAGAAGGCAGGTGGCCACTCTAGAGCCCACAAGGGCAACTATGAGTTCCCAACACTCACAAGACCATTGGCAGAGCCACAGCCTGGCAAGGAGAGAAGGAGAAAAGAGGCCAAGTGAGCTGCAGACAAAAGCCTGTGTCTGCTCTGTGTGGGGAAAGGGAAGCCCCATCCAGCACATTCCAATGACCATCTAAAAGGCTGTGCAAGCCTGTAACCCCGCACTTGGGAGACAGACCAGGAGGATTAAGGGTCCCAGACCAGCCTGAGTATAGCTAGTCCCTGACTCACAACAAAAGCTGAATGTTATCTGGTCATAAAGGTACCCATATAACACTTGGCCATGCTAACCGAAGAAGCCAATTATGAAGGTTACAACATAGTCCATGGGACGTGCAGCCGCAAAGGGCAACTCTATACAGACATGGAGACTCGTGTCTGGGGAAATGGGAGTGATGGATGCACACTGTGAACACACCACAAACCGCAGAACTGGACACTTGAAATGGCCGCAATACATGACCTGTGAATCACACTCAAATGTCACTCTATAAAGTGAAGTCTTGAGGGCTGGAGAGATGGCTTGGTGGTTAAGAACATTATCTACTGCTCTTGCAAAGGTCCTGGGTTCAACTCCTGGAACCTACATGGTAGCTCACAACTGACCAGATTTCTAACTCAGGGGCATGCAGTGCCCACTGAGCTCAGAAAAGAAATCGGATCAAGCCGGGCATGGTGGCACACGCCTTTAATCCCAGCACTCGGGAGGCAGAGGCAGGCAGGCAGATCTCTGTGAGTTCGAGGCCAGCATGGGCTCCAAATCAAGTTCCAGGAAAGGCACAAAGCCAAAAAAAAAAAAAAAAAAAAAAAGAAAGAAAGAAAGAAAGAAATCAGATCTCCTAGATCTGAAATTACAGATGGTTGTGAGCTACCATGTGGGTGCGGGGGAACCAAACCCAGGTCCTCTACAAGAGCAAACACATGTTCTTAACCACTGGCCAGTTCTCCAGCTCCTCCCCTAAGATTATTTCTTAACAGGCCTTAAAAATGCCAACCATAAGAGAGAAAAGGTTAAACTGGTATGCACTGGAGTGAAGAAACTTCTGTTCACACACACACAAAAGCTAATCCCAAACACACCACAGGCCTAAAGTAAAGTACAAGTACTTTATGACGTAACAGTAGGTCTGTTTCACAGAAAGACGGATGCCAATAGACTGGGTTTAGCAATGTGCCGGCAATCCCAGCACTTGGGAGGAAACTAAGGTAGAGAATCACGAAGCTCAGTTCAAGGCTAGACAACATAATGGGGATTCAGGTGAAGGGAGTGAGAGGAGGAAGAGGAAGAAGAGGAGGAAGAGGAGGGAGCCACAGACTACAAATGCAAAGCTGGTCCTTCCTGAGTGGACCCACAGCTGTCTTTGCTGTGAACATGCACATGTATGCTATAATTCAACAGAGATTAAAAATGGTTGGCACCAGCAAGGCATGGTCGTGCATGCCTTCAGCCCCACATATTACACAAAATATATAGGCAACATTTACAGACCAGTAAGGAGAGGGGTATCATGTGCTGTACCAGTGTAAAGGGGGCAGAAGACCCCAGCAGGCACCTCCTTAAAGAAGACTGCCTCCTGAAGGGCACTCAGCTTGCTCCATCAGTATCAGGGAAATGCATACCAACCCACAATGAGATGCCATTTCCCACTGCCAGCCAGCTCAGCTGCAGACACCAAGCCCTGGTGAAGATACGGAACTGCCAGTGAGAGTGAGAAGTGGTGTGGACCAGGAGATAGGTAATAATGATTGCTGCTGAGTAGGACTGTGCTTTCAAGGTTCAGCAAGTCTGCCTTCAGGAGTACGCCCAATAGAGGGACATATGCAAAGTGAAACTAGGCCAGTGAGATGGCTTGTGGAACTTGGCATGCAAGCCTGAGGACCTGAGTTCAAACCCCAGAACCCACAGTAGAAGAGACAACAGACTCCCAGAAGTTGCCCTCTGACCTCCCCACAGGGACTGTGGCAGGCACACCCACATTCTCATACATACCTAATAATAAATAAAACTTTTAAAAGGTACACTAAGGTTGGAGACTTAGCTCAGTGGTAGAGTCAAGGCCCTGGGTTCAGTCCTCAGCTCCAGAAGGAAAAAAAAGGACACTAAATATTCATAGCAGTATTTTTGTTGTTGTTGTTGTTGTTTTACGAGACAGAGTTTCTTCACGCAGCCCTGGATGTTCTGGAACTTGCTCTGTAGACCAGCAACTCAGAGATCCACCTGCCTCTACTTCCCGAGTGCTGGGATTAAAGACGTGTGCCACCACTGCCTGATTTACAGCAATATTCTATGTGATGGCCCCCAAAAGCAGAGACCCTTGAGTGTCCAGTGACAAGGCAATGGGTAATTACAGTCTATTTATTGTTTAATCACGACACTGCAATGAGAATTCAGTCAACGACTTGGATGACCTTCAGTGTCACAAGGAAGGAGTCGGACAGGAGAGGCCACTGCATTGGTTTCTGGAGCATGCCCTTCAACTAACACACACACAGAAGCCTACCCTGGGATGGGTATCTCCTTGGCAAGGATGTGTGTGTAGGGATGTGCCCCTGACAGGAAGTTTTTGGGTTTGGGTGGGCTTCAGGTCATTCCTCTGAGTAGACCCACAGGTGTCTTCATTGTGAACATTCACATAATTCAGTAAAGAGATTAAACATGGTTGGAAACAGCCAGGTAGGGGGATGCACACCTTTAGTCCTAGCACTCAGGACACAGAGGCAGGAAGATCTCTGTGAGTTCGAGGCCAGCCTGGTCTACAGAGTGAGATCCAGGACAGCCAGGACTATAAAGAGAGATCCTGTCTCAAACAAACAACAAAAACATGATTGGTACCAATGGGAAGGGCCCACACTTGAAAGAGATCTGAATGCATCCCGGTGATAAGCCAGTTCATATAGTACCAACACTGCTGCAGTGATGGCAGACTGAACCTTCATTTATGTACTCAGGTGAACAAGAAACAGCTCCTGGGGGCTGGAGAGATGGCACAGGGGTTTAGAGCCTGTATTACTCTTGCAGAGAACCTGCGTTTACTTCACTGTGTAGGTGTATGGGATCTGTGCAAGTGCTACTATACTATGTATATAGACAACTTGAGCATCCATAGATTTTGGTACCCAACCCAGGGAATCAATCCCCTGTGGATACCGAACTTAAGACAAGTCTCAGTGTTTTGGAGATGTAGTATACTGGTAGAGCCCATGCTTACTATGTATGATGCTTTGGGCTCAATCCCTGAAATCCCCCCAAAAGTCCAGGTTCTGTGGTTAGAGAGATCTTTGTTCTGACTTCATTCTGTAATTCACTGAGAAACAATGTCACCTCTCCAGATCACAGTGTCCTCATCTAGAAAGGTGAGGATGATAATTCTTGTGCCGGGGCTGGAGGAGCTGAGGAGATAGTGCTGGGAAATGCTTCCCACAGCACACAACACACAGCAAATGAGGCTCTGCTTATGTTTGACAGATAAGGAAACTCAAGCTCTGAGACTCAAGGCCGCTCCGGACAAACGGGTCTCTGGCTCTGTCACATCATCCTTGAGAGCAATGGTTCTCCACCAGTGGGTCGTGACCCCTTTGGGGGTTGACTGACCCTTTCACAGGGGTCACTTAAGACCATCTGTAAACACAGATATTTACATTATATTACATAAAAGCAGCAAGACTACAGTTATGAAGTAGCAACGAAAATAATTCTATGGTTAGGGATCATCACAAGAGAGACGGTATTAAAGGGTCCCAGCATTAGGAAGGTTCCAAAGGGTGTGGGCTCAGCATTGCCCAGCTTTTGGGCACCCTGTGTCCTCTCCTGAGCCTTCTAAGATTCTCAGGCCATGGCAAGAGCAAGAGGCAACATTGCCTGCACTGGGAAGGCTGAGGTAGGAGGGTCACAAGTTCAGGACCAGCCTGAGCAACTTAGTGAGGCCCTGTATTAATAAAATAAAAAATGTGGGGTAGCTCAGTGGTAGAGCACTTGCCTAGCATGTGTGAGACATTGGGTTCTATCTTCAGTGGGAAAAAATTAAAAATCAGCTCTTCTTTTGCCGTTGCTGTTTAAGATTTATTTCATTTTCTTTTATAGACAGGATCTCACTGTGTAGACCTGATTGGCATGGAGCTCTCTAGATAAACCAGGATGGTGTTGAGCTCCCAGAGGTCTTCCTGTCCACTATGCCCACCCCTAATATTAACTCACGTATTACGTATGTGGAGGCAGGCCTACGTGCGTGAGTACAGGTGCACATGGAGGCCAGAAGAGAGTGGCAGCCCCCAGAGCTGAAGTCACAGGCCCCCAAGAGCGGCTTGATGCACATGCTAGGAACTGATTCAGGTCTCTGTAAGAACAGCACGCACTTTTCTTTTTTTTTTTTTTTTTTAAATAATCAGTTAAATTGTTTTCTTAGATTTATACTCTTTTAGATGCATAAGTGTTTTGCTTGTATGTTTGTCTATGTACCACATGCATGCCTGGTGCCCTTGAAGGTCAGAAGAGGGCACTGGATCCCCTGGAACTAGAGCTATGGATGTTTGTGAGCTACCATGTGGGTGCTGGGACTCAAACAAATGTTCTCTTAACTGCCAAGCCATCTCTCTAACCCAGGAATAGCATGTGCTTTTAAGCGCAGAGCCATCTCTGAGGCCCTGTTACTTTGATTTTCTTTTCTTTTTTTCTTTAAAGACAGCTCTCAAGATTCTCACTGCCATCTTCTGCCAAGCTGCTTTCACTTCTATGCCAAGCAGGTCTGTTCTTCCTAGACCCAGGCCTCCCACAAGGCCCATGCCCCACAGTCCTGGTGCCAACATAACACTCTCGGGGACGCCCCAATGGTGGGGTTGCCTGGACCTCGACATGCCCTCCCTCCCTGGCCAGCCTGCCAGAGTGACAGCCTGGCCCGGTTTCTGGCCTCCTCAGTTCCGTGACCCCCTCTAGCCTACCTCCTCCACTGGATGGCTCGAGGCCCTAGGCCTAGTCACCTGTAACCCCACACCTCATTCCTTCTGTCTATTAGGACTGTCCAGTTTCAACCAATGATCTCCTTTACCCTGAAGAGTCCCTATAACTAACTATCCATCCTCTACAAAGCAGCTCCTGGCCACTCAATGCACTGAGCTCACTTACTGAGCGCACTCCACCATCCCAGTGTCCAGGGAGGCATCGCTGTCCTGTCAGCATGTTCCTGCTGAGGATCCCATGGCCTCAATCCAGGTTCTACTCCTCCTGCTTCTATGGTAGAGGTCAGATGTCTGTTTCCTTCTTTTTTCTCTTCTCTCTTTCTGTCTTTTTTTAAAGATTTTTTTTTTTCTTTTGAGCTGAGGATCGAACCCAGGGCCTTGAGCTTGCTAGGCAAGCGCTCTACCACTGAGCTAAATCCCCAACCCCTTGTTTTGTTCTTCTAGACAGGGTTTCTCTGTGTAGCCCTGGCTGCCCTGGAACTTGCAGACCAGGCTGGCCTCGAACTCACAGAGATCTACCTGGCTCTGCATCCTGAGTGCTGGGATTAAAGGCGTGCGCCACCGCCTGCAGGCTGTCTGTTTCTACGGTGCTTCCCTGTAAATGTGAACCTAGCCATGAACTCCTGAGGGCACAGGTCCTCCATTGAGCAAGCCACCAGACAAGGCCCTGCCTATATGAAACATCCTGGCACCTAAGAACACCAAGACAGTCACATCACTGGGGCAGAGCTCTGATGGACAGGGAAGGGCCTGTGTCCACTCTGAGCTGCAGTGTCAGGGCGGGCTTGACATTTATCGGAGACCCCAGAGATGAGCCCTTGCTAGCCCTGAAGGGGGAGGAAGGAGAGGATGTGCAGTGACTGAAAGGATGGGGTACAGGGCATGCAGGCACCAAGAGCCCAGGGGTACTGAACACCGAGCACAGGGCCTGCGGGAAGGGAAGTGTCAACAAATGCCCATGGCAGGAGCCACAAAGGACTGCAGGATGTGAGTCTCATGAGGCTGAGCATGAGTTCAACGTCCCCAGAACACCGCCGAATCCCTACGGGCCACAGCAGAACCTGTGGCTGGCTGGGAGAGAGCTACCTTTCCTGCAGCTGAGCACGGACCCCAGGTAGCTACCCTGCTCTAACTGGGCTGTGCACACTGAAGGGGTACCACAGTACCAGGTGCCCAGGTCATCAAAGGCATCCAGAGAACAAATTGGGTGAATGCTGCCACCTGTGGTCACCTCCTCGAGGAACTGACCCTGCAGCAGTGGGGAGGGGGTGTCCCGGGTGAGCCTGGAGGGCTTGGAACACCCTACCACTCCACCCCTTGGAGCCTTAAGGATCTCCACTCTTATAACAGGTTCCAGCCATCTGGAGTTCTGGCAAGGGAGTACTCTGATGACTACCAGAGGAGGAGAACCCCGTGTCTCTTTTCTTACAGGCTCTTTAGGACGTGCAGGGAGAAAGGATGGAGACAAACAACAGCAGCCCAGGCAGCCGCCCCCGCTGAGCCATCTCCATGCTGGGTGCTTCCAGACGGATACCCAGCTCCTTCCAGAACTGACTTCCTACAGTTTCTTATTTAACCAGCCAAACATCACAGCCCAGTATGCTGTACCAATAGAGGGCTACTCATTTGCATAACAATTTGTCTATGACCCTCCCCCCAGCTGCCAGCTCGGGAGGACCGACTGGCGGCTTGCACCCACGCCCACATCCTTGGTGCCTACTAGTGCCTGGCATTTAGGCGGAACAAAGGTTTGCTGTGGCCAGGATTACCTCATGATGGTACTCTGAGGTAGAGACTGCTAGTCATTTGCTGATGAAGACACTGAGAGACCCACAACTAACACAAAAGTAGCCTGAGATAGCCACTGACTTTGGGTAAGGGTGTAAAATCTAAACTCACCAATCACTCTCTTCCATCCATCCAGCAACCAGCTAGAGAAATAGTGACCAATGGTCAGAGGAAGGAGCAAAGGACCCCCAGCAACAAACACCCTGACACCTGGAGAACAGAGTCTGGGGAGCCAGAAGAGCCGAACCTTGGAGCGGCGCCCACCCTGTGAAATGTTAACCCATAAGCTCCCCAGACAAATGCCCTACTTAGATGAATGCTTTCCAGGAAGGAGTGGATCCTGGGCTAGGGGTTAGGGACAGAAGGGTGCTGGGACAACAGTCCACACAAGTGCTAGGGGAACTCTAGCGGACAGAGGCAGGCGAGGACTGGAGATAGTTGTCTGCAGAGACTAGATCCTGGGAAGACACAGAGCGAGGGAGGCAAGCACATCCCACCAGGCTGCTGGTATCTCTCTTGATAAGAAACAATGAACAAATACGGGGGGGGGGGGGGTTCACTGGGCAAGCTGAGAACCACCATGCTTGGGTTCTGTTTGTGCGAGCAAACTTACTAATGCCACACTGCTCAGCACTAGCTGTGTGCCAGCTCCTCCATGTGTCACAGGAGGCAGGGTCCTATCTACAGCCTGCAGGTGTGGCAGCTGAGGCTGTGTGCCAAGCAGTCTGCACAGTCGCTGTGTATATAGATAGACCAGTGCTCTCCACTCATCAGGTCAAGCCCAAGGGTTAAACCTTTCCAGCTATCTTCTCAGTGGGGTCACCCACGAAGTCTTATGCAAGCCTCAGTTTCCCTTCTGTGCTATCACTACCTTCTTTCAACTCCATGCATCCTTGCCTAATGACCACTGATGATCTGGTTTTGTGGTAACGATTCCATGAGCACCATGGGCCAAGACTAGAAGCTTCCTAAACATAGGGACGCTGTAGCGTCACAGGACCTCCATTATACAGTAAGTGAATGACAGGCTAGCTGAGACCCTCCTGTCTCTGTTTCTCCATCTCTGGGATTACAAGTGTGCATGCATCACCATACTGTTTATTTATTTATTTATTTATTTATTTATTTATTTATTTATTTATTTATTTATTTATTTTCTGAGACAGGGTTTCTCTATGTAGCCCTGGCTGTCCTGGAACTCATTGTAGACCGGGTTGGCCTTGAACTCACAGAGATCCACCTGCCTCTGTCACCCGAGTGCTAAGATTAAAGGTGTGCGCCACCACCTCCAAACCACCATACAGTTTTGTGTGGGTGCTGGGGACTGAACTCAGGTTTTTACTGTTTGAGCCAATATCCCCAGCTCTTTGTTCACTTCTGAAGCCAAAAAACCAGCACCAGTGAAGGAAACAGGTTTTACGTTAACCCCCAAATAGCTGACTCTACAGGGGTCTGTGAGCTCACATTTTCTGAGTCAGGAACAGCTGAAGCACCTAGGCTGAACAAAAAAAATAGTGAAAGCAGAGGCCAGTTAGGCAGCTCAGTGGTGAAATGGTGCTGGCTGCCAAGGCTCAAAACCCGAGTTCGAACCCCAGGTCCTTCATGATGGAAAAAGAGAGCTGACGTTCATAAATTGTCCTCCACACATGTGCTGTGGTACTTCAATAAGTGAATGTTAAAAACAAACACACACCTGGAGGCAAAGAGTGCCCTGTGCCTGGTGGGCTAGCCGCACCTGCCTGCGGAAGCCCCATGGCACTAACAGGAAGTGCTCTTCAGTGCTTCAGAGCATTAGCCCAGGACTGATCCTTCTCCAACCCATGTCTCATTTCATCTCCCACACCCTCCAGAGTCAGCAGGGGCAAGAGGACAACATTCCCAGTGTAAAGATGGGCAAATGGAGGTCCAGAGGGAACGAAGGATTCACGAGAGTACATACAACAAGCGGTGGCAGACTTGTGCTGGACCCTCATTCACCAGGTAGCTAGTCTGGGGTTCCTCGGATCATAGAAGCTTTCTCTGTCATTTAGGCTCCAATCTTCGAAGTGCTCTAACTTTACACATTACATTTTATTTTTGTAGTGCTTGGGATGGACCCCAGTGGTTTATACATGCTAGGCAAGTAGTCAATCACGGAGCCACACCTTCTGTCCCTTGCCCTTGCATTTTAAAATCCAACTGCTCAGCCTATGACCCAGGCCTGATGATGTAGTCAGGCTTAAGGGGTGAGGAGAAAGGTCTGGGGCTGTTCTCCTCAAAGGCTGCAGATTTTCAGCCTGTGCCAGGTACCTCCAGGATCCTCATCCTCTGCCTGAAACCTGGTCACACACTCGATGCCACAGCTCGGCCCAGCAAACACTGTCCTTCCCAGCCTGTCTACAAGCCACAGACAGCACTGTCCTTTTGTTTTGTGGCAGAATGGGGACTCTTGGGGCTTGACTTCCAAAGTCCTCATTGGATCAGGCATGGTGTACCATATTGTCCCAGCCCTCAGGGGGCAGAGACAGGTGAATCTCTGTGAGTTCAAGACCAGCCTGGTCTACAGAGTGAGTTTGAGGCCAGCCTTGTCTACATGCAACTGCCTCAAAATGAACAAACAAATAAAAAAGTAAGAACCACCAGCTGGAGCTGGCGGCCCATGTCTGCAATCCCAGCACTTGGGAGGCTGAGGAGGGCTGCTGTGAGTCCAAGGTCAGCCTGGGCTACACAGTGAGTCAGCCTAGCTACAGGAGACCTTACCTAAAAACAAACAAACAAACAAAACAAAACAAACAAACAAAAAAACAAGGCTAAGCTCTCAGACCTCCCTGGAGAACACACCATTACTTTTACCAGTGAGGGGTGTCATAAGATTCTACATAGCCCCCTCCAATATTCCTACAAATTCTATTAGCCAGGGAAGCAGCCAGAGCAGGAGATACACTGGTTGTTACTAAAACGCAGGGCTGTGTGGTGGCAGATCCCTGCTGTCACTTACCCCACCACACTGCCACACATGCACTCTAACTTAGCAGTCCTATTCTACAGACGGAAAGACTGAGGCACAAGGTCATTTGCTCACATCCTTAGAACCAGGAAACAGTAGTATGAATGAATGACTTGCCTGCAGGGCTGTCTTTTTAAAGATTTCTGTCACTGATGGGCACTCAGAACAAAAGGCCAAAGTACAATGGTCACTTGTCACCTCAGACACATTTGCATTTTCTCCAACATTTTAACAATTACAGTCAACCCTGCATCACAAGGCGGCCCCTAACTTGCTCCCTATTGTTTTTTGTTCCCAGTTGACTTCCTTACCACCCACTCTGCCTCCTCCATTCTGACCCACGCAAGCTCCCCTCAGGACCTTTGCACCTGCTGCTGGATGCTGTGGCCCCAGAAAGCTGTAATGACTTCCTGCCTCACTCATCTCTGCTCAGACAGCAACGTTATTAGAAACCTTCCCTGGTCACTTTCTATAAAGAGGTTCCAGGCTCTGTCCCCCACGGGCCTTCCTGCTTCCCCTTTCTACAAGACACTATTTTACATGTAATAGTAACAACCTTTCCATCTGACAGCCACCTCTTGGTCTAAACATAGCTTCCTGTGACCCTTTTCAGTGCTATCTTCCATGGTCACTCTAACTCGAAACCTAAAGAGAAGCATTCTGTCAGAAACATCATTGAGCCAGCTTTTCCCAGGCATTAGGTGGCACCCTCTCATCCCCCTTAATATTCTCTCACAAGGCAAGCAAACACGGGAAATCTCTGACTCTGGCTAAAGAGCAGCCAAACAAACCAAGTTCCACCCAGAGCTGGGCTGGCCAGACCAGCCAGCTCCACTTTCACGTCACCTATGGGCGCCCTTGGTCTTCAGTTTACAAGCCCACCCGCCCTTTTCCGACCCTGTTGCACCCTCTTGCACCGCGCCATCCCAGTTTGGGAGCTGATCCAGAAGCCAGGCCATCCTTAAGCTTTTAAGTAGCACGGCTTGGGGGTTGGAAGGAGACCTAAGCTCACCCAACAGGTAGGAGGGGCAGAGGCCGGCCTTCTGAGCCCCACATTGATTCCCCCATCTTGCACGAACGAGCGTCGCTCTCCTTGTGGAGAGAGCTCAATTTCCAAGGAAGGTTCCTCAGACCTGGGCGGGAGGCGACAAGAGCCCTCCCATTCCTGGCCGAGGTGGACCTGCATGGAGTCGCAGCGGCAATGCTCAGACCCTGAGGCGGGGGAAGAAGAGGATGCAGGTACATTTCTCGGCTCGGCAGCTAGGACGTACCCTGGGAGAGGGCGGCCCTCAGCGGGGAGTCGGGATGCTTCGCAGGCTTACAAGCAGAGGCTGCGGCCCTGGGGAATCCGCTGCCAGAGCGCCGCTGGAGGTCGGATCCGGTCCGGTCCGGGGCGGCGGGGCGGGGCAGGGCGCGAATGCAGCGGCCAGAGCCCCGGACGGAGGCCGTTCCCTTGCCCTCGGGCCGCTGAGGGCCGTCGGCTGCTGGCTCCGGGCCCAGCCCCTCCCCCCGATCCTGCTCCGACCGCTGGGAGAGCCTGTGGCTGCCGGTGTGCTGTCAACAAAGCGTCACTTCCGGGCCGCCCCTTAGCAACAGAGGAGGGGTACCCCGGTCGTGTCCCGCCGCGAATGCGGGCGGCGGCGGCCGAAGGTTCCGGGCCCTGCGGGCTGCTCCTGCCCGTTGTGGGGCCTGCGTCCCCCAAGTTAGCCTTCAGGGTCCCTTCCAGCGAAGGGCTGGCTCGCAGGAGCAGGGTTCAGGGCAGGACTGACTCCACCTTCCCTCGTCAGCGCTGACTCACCCGGCGTCCAATCCGACGTCTTCTGGGCTGTTCCACGCAAGCCACCACATTGCCCCTCCAGCGTGCTCCTCCCTCTCCCTCAAGAGAAGGGCCACTCACCCAGGAGCTGTCAGATAGCAAGCTTGAGGCTGTCCTTGTCCCCTGCATTTCCCTCTAGTCACCAAGGACCTCTTAACAGTTGCTTCTCTCTTCCTCCAATAGTGCCTTACTTCTGTCCATCGTCATTTTATCTTTCAAAAATTTTTATTATTTTTAATTATGTGTACCTGTGTGAGTGGGGGTATATGCACGTGACGGCAGGTGCCTTTGGAGGCCAGAAGCCTCGGATCCCGTGGAGTTACAGGTGGCCTTAAGCCCTCCACGCAGGTGCTGGGAACCAAACTATCTCTCCTACCTATACTTCCTTTTTTAAAATTTATTTATTTATTTATTTATTTATTTATTTATTTTGGTTTTTTGAGACAGGGTTTCTCTGTGTAGTTTTGCACCTTTCCTGGAACTCTCTTTGTAGCCCAGGCTGGCCTCTAATTCACAGAGATCCGCCTGCCTCTGCCTCCCGAGTGCTGGGACTAAAGGTGTGCGCCACCAACACCCGGCCCTATCCTTCCTTTTAAGATAACTTTTTTATTTATTTACATTTGTGCATCCATGTATGCATGTGTAGGGGGTCAGAGGACTGTTTGCTAGAGATGGTTCTCTGTGCCCACCATGTGGGGTCCAGGTATTCCGAACCTGGTCCTCAATTTTGGAGTCAAGAACCCCTCCCTACGTGCCGAGTCATCTCACTGGCCCTCCCCACCATTTCTTCTCCGAACTTCTACCATGGCCTCCTAACACAAAGCCTCTCGTTCCTTCTGCAGTCCCACAATCCAAGAGTGGGCTTTCCAAAACAGATCTCGTCAGAGATCTACCCTGACCCAGTCTCTCAGTCAATTGCTTCCTTCTGATCCCCTGTCCAGACAGTTCACAGTTTAAATCAGTTTGGGGTCTCTTTTCATGTGTCTCTTCATTGGCTCAAACGATCAGTTATTTAAACATTTTTCTTACTGCCAACCACTTCTGGTGTACTGGTCTCTGTTGACATACTTCTTGCTTGAGGAACTCCGGGAGGTAGGAGGTGGGGGTTGGAGGGTGGAGGAAAGTGATGCGCAGTCTCAAATCCAGGTTCTGAGGCCTGCAGAAGTTCTATCACTAAGCTATAAGCTTTCTTGTCAATGTACAAGAAAGGATACATATGCCTGGCAGTGGTGATGCACATCTTTTGTAGAGAGCTGCGTACAGCCGCGCCTCAAAGATGGCGCCGGCTTCCGCCTTCCGCCTTCCCGACGGTGAACGCTCTCTGTGATAAACAACTCCATATTTGGCTAAGGCAAAAATTCTGGCTTGCTTCCGCGTACCTGGACCTATTGGTAGTGCCCATGTGGCGTATCAGGGTTGGCTACCCAGTGATTACTTAAGGCTGTGTGGTGGGGGGTGTCGTGTGTGTGTGTGTGTGTGTGTGTGTGTGTGTGTGTGTGTGTGTCCCCGGGTCAGAAGATTGTTCAAGGTTCCTGAATAAACCGCTAAAAGAAGAGCCTGGTGTTGCGTCTTCCTTGCTGGTCAAGGCGGTCACGGCAATCTTTGATCCCAGCACTCGAGAGGCAGAGGCAGGCGGATCTCTGTGACTTTGAGGCCAGCCTGGGCTACAGAGTGAGTTCCAAGAAGGCCAAGGCTACCCAAAGACGTCCTGTCTAGATACTTTAAACAGGAGAGTAAACAACTCAAAATAGTTTCAGGAAGCCCCTGACTAGATTTACTAAGTCCCTCTCTGCTAGAGTAAACAATAAAAAGCTGAGAGTTGCTCTCAGAGGAGTTGGGCTGCAAAGATTCTCAGAGAAGAAAACAAAGAAAACTCTGAGAGCAGACCAAGGCCAGGAAGCAGAAACCAACTGCACTGCATGGAAGAGGTCTAGACCAACTGAGACACCTAGAAAGGTGTCTCCAACCTGGTGAGCTGCCTGCATGCTGTACACTGTGCCCCAGGTTCCCAGCTTTGTGAACTGTCACCTGTGCTGGGGTGGGCCTTGGTGATGCGGCTGTCTGTGAGTCATTTCTGCTCCTGTGAGTAACCCCTCACCCACATTCCTCTAAGTAATCCCACTAAAACTCACTACTTTACCAGGTTGGACTGTGGTGGCATCTGCACTTTGATTTGCCATGAGTCCCTTATCTAGGGTGAGTAGATGTGCGTGTGTTCTCTCTCCTCAGGAAAACTTTTGTTCCACAACACTTTGTGTATGGCAAACCTACCCCAGCAGCATATTGAAACAATTCTACACCATGACTGCCTTAGTCAGGGTTACTATTGCTGGGATGAAACACATGTTTCATCCCCAAAAGCAAGCTGGGCAGGAAAGTACTTATTGGACTTACATTTCCACATCACAGTCCATCACTGAAGGAAGTCAGGGCAGGTAATGCAAACAGGGCAGGAGCCTGGAGGCAGAAGTTGATACAGAAGGTATAGAGAGGTGCTGCTTACTGGCTTGCTCTTCATGGCTTGCTCAGCTTTCTTTCTTTTTCTGTTTTTGTTTTTTGAGACAGGGTTTCTCTGTGTATCCCTGGCTGTCCTGGAACTCACTCTGTAGACTAGGCTGCTCCTGGAACTCAGAGATCTGCCTGCTTCTGCTGGGAGTAAAGGCATGCACCACTAAGCTGAGCTTATACAGCTGGATCTTATGGAGACATTTTCTCAGTTGAGGCTCTCTCCTTTCAGATGACTCTATCTTGTGTCAAGTTAACATAAAACTAGCCAGCACAATGACCAAGTAAGATTTATTCCTGGAATTCAAAGATAGCATCAATCATTCTAATATAGAGCATTGACATAAAGGAGGGAAAAAAGCTAGGCAGTGGCGGTGCATGCCTTTAATCCCAGCACTTGGGAGACAGAGGCAGGAGGATCTCTGAGTTCAAGGCCAGCCTGGTCTACAAAACAAGTTCCTGGACAGCCAGAGCTGTAGCATAAAGAAATCATGTCTTGAAAAAACGAAGGTTAAAAAAAAAAAGCTTCCTCAACTGACGATCATCATCATAATTAAAGTAGAAACATACTGGGATAATTCACCCTTCCTTTCATGATTAAAATGATTCAGGCTGTAGGGTCTCACCCTGTATATGATCCCAGTACTTGAAAAGTGGAAGCAGCAGGATCATCTGATGGTATACCAGGTAATACTTAGCTACATAAAGTCAGAGGTCAATCTACGCTACCTGAGATCCCGTCCCCCACAAAACAAGCACTGAATTCGAGGCCAGCCTGGTCTACCTAGAAAGTTCCAGGCCAGCCATGGTTACATGGTAAGGCATTGTCTCAAAAAGCAAGCTGAACAAACAAAAACTCCTCAGTTAAGTTGGACAGAAGAAAATTTTCTCAATATCATGAAGGCCAAATGAAAACTCAAGTTGACATCATACTTGTGAAAAACAGTTTTTACACTAAGATCAGGAAAAAGGCAAAGGTGCCCACTTCTTTCTACTCAGCACAGGACTAGACATCCTCGCCAGAGGTTTAAAAAAAAAAAAGTAAGTTCGAAGTTTATTTCTGATTGCAGATGACATAATTATAGATCTAAGCCTTACTTTACAACAACATGTGAGAGTTGTAAAATACACTATAGAGCCTGGCAGTGGTGCGCACGCCTTTGATCCCAGCACTGGGGAGGCAGAGGCAGGTGGATCTTTGTGAGTTCGAGGCCAGCCTGGGCTACAGCGTGAGTTCCAGGAAAGGTGCCAAAGCTACACAGAGAAACCCTGTCTTGAAAAACAAAACAAAACAAAAAGATACAAAGTTGTAAGATACAATATAAAACACAAAATCTGTTGCTTGTTCTGTACACTTGAACAAACTGAAAATATTTAAAAGTATGATGGGCTTGTTGGTGCTTTTGACGGAAGAGGCAGAGGCAAGAGGATCTCTGTGAATTTGAGACCAGACTGGCATATATGCCCAGCTTGCTTTTGGGGATGAAACATGTGTTTCATCCCAGCAATAGTAACCCTGACTAAGGCAGTCATGGTGTAGAATTGTTTCAATATGCTGCTGGGGTAGGTTTGCCATACACAAAGTGTTGTGGGACAAAAGTTTTCCTGGGGAGAGAGAACACACGCACATCTACTCACCCTAGATGAGGGACTCATGGCAAACCAAAGTGCAGATGCCACCACAGTCCAGCCTGGTAAAGTAGTGAGTTTTAGTGGGATTACTTAGAGGAATGTAAGAGAGCCGGTTCCAGTCCAGCCAGGGCTATATATTCAGACTCTGTCTAAATAAATAAATACTTTTTGTTTGTTTGTTTTCGAGACAGGGTTTTTCTGTGTAGTTTTGGTGCCTGTGGTGGATCTCACTCTGTAGACCAGGCTGGCCTCGAACTCACAGAGATCCGCCTGGCTCTGCCTCCCGAGTGCTGGGATTAAAGGCGTGCGCCGGGGATTGTATAAATACATTTTGTAAAATGAATTTTTGTGGGCCAGGTATAGTGCCATATGCCTTTAATCCCAGAACTCCTGAAGCAGAAGCATGCAGATCTCTGTGTTCTAGGACTGTCATGGTGAGAGAGAAGGGGAGGGGAGAGGAGGGGAGGGGAGGGGAGCTGAGGAGAGGAGAGGAGTGCGGTGTTTGCTCAGATGCCAGAGGCTGACACTGAATACTGTCATCAATCACTCTATTTTTGGAGACAGGTCTCTCACTGAACCTGGAAGTTCATCAGTTTGTTGCAAACTCTAGATTTTTACATAGGTGCTGGGGATTATTTTAATGATTAATTTAACTTTATTTTATGTGCATTAGTATAACAGTGTTACATTCTCTGGAGCTGGAATTATAGACAGTTGTGAGCTGCCATGTGGGTGCTGGGAATTGAACCCAGGTCCTCTAGAAGAACAGCCAGTGCTCCTAACCGCTGAGCCATCTCTCCAGCCTGGTGCTGGGGATCTTAGCTCTGGTCTTCAGGTTTGTTTGGCAGGCACTTTACTCAGGGAGCTTCCTCTCTAGCTGGCCACATCCAGCATAGCTTGGTCCTGGAAACCTAACTGGGGTGGTAAATGAATGAAGAAAGGGCAGAAACACATTCAGAAAAGCTAGACTTGCTTGGGCTGTGCTCACTCTGAGGGAGCAGCAACTATGCACAAAGCCCTGGAATCTCAGCTCTCCTATTACGCACACTACAAGGGAAGGGGCTAGCTAGCCTGGTAGGAGGTCTCTGTAGACCAACAATGTCAAATTTCAGTCACCTGTGAGGGTCCAGTGTAGTGGGTAGCCATCCCAGCATTGGCCTGGAAGTTCCAACCCCCATTGAGGCTTCGGTAATGGTCACGCCCACAAGGCAGGGCGGAGAAGGAAACGGAAGACGGAGGATCCAGAGGAGGTTGTGCGCTTGGTTCCGGGACCCTGGACGCTGGAGGTAGACCGATCAGAGTTCTCCAGAGAACACCGCCGGACTGCACTATACCTTTGCCAGACCCTGCAACCTACCCCTTAATTGTAAGTTACCCCACAAAATAAACCTCCCTTTTAACTACATAGAGTGGCCTAAATAATTTCACCATTAGTCCAGTGTAGGCAGAGTTTCTCTATGTCCTGGTAGCTGCTCCTAAATAACCACTTATTATTAATTATAAATGCTCAGCTGATAGCCCAGGCTTATTATAAGCCAACACATATTTTAAATTAACCCATATTTCTTATCTACCCTCTGCCTCATGACGGTACCTTCTTTCAACACAGCACATTCCTCTTACGTCTCCTGAGACTCTGCCCTCCTTCCCAGAGTTCTTTCAGTTTGGCTTTCCTGCCTAACTTTTACTTGTCCAGCTATTGGCCAGTCAGCTTTTTTATTAACCAATGAGAGTAAACATATTTACAGTGTTCAAAGTTTGTTCCACAGCAGTCCAGTTTTTCCACACACTGCCAAAATTCCCAGATGGATTGGAGAAAGGCCAATTCTGAGCCTGGCCCATACTGGGATGGCTTTACTCCTCCCATGGTCTGAGGCAGGCACGGTGTCCTTGACATGGCTCATGCTCATATCAACAACACACAGTCCCTTGGGGCTTCTTCAGCTCCCCACAACGGCCAAAGAAGAGGAAAAAAAAGTAATTTAAATTTTTACTTTGTGTGGGGGTGGGTGGGTGCCACAGTTCACTTGTGGAGATCAGAGGACAACTTTCAGGTGTGAATTCTCTCCTGCTGTGGGGTCCATAGAGGGAACCCAGGTTGTCAGGTTTGAGTGGGAACTGCTTTTACCTACCCAGCATTCTCACCGGCTCCCCAAGGAGGAAAAAGTTCATGGACAGTAACATCGAAAAGAATGAAACATTTAAGAATGAAGTTAGAGGCTGGGGAGGCCGTCAACAAAAGGACCTGTTGTTCTTACTGAGGGCCATGGTTGTTCGGCTCCCAGAACCCATACGGCAGCTCACAACCATATGCAATTCCAGTTCCAAGGGATCCAGTGCCCTCCTCTGACTTCCTTGGGCACCAGGAATGTATGTGATGCCCATACATACATGAAGGCAAAACACTCATACAAATAAATAGATAAATAAAATTAGCCAAAGAAGTGAAAAAACCTATACATTGAAAACTACAAAACAGTGCTGAATTGAATTAAACACAAGTAAATGGAGAGACACCCCATGTTCATAGGCAGGAAAGGTCAGTACTGTTAGGATGGCAGTATTACCCAAATTGATCTACAAAGTAAGTACAAACTCTTTCAAACTCCTTAGTAGCAGTTTTTAAAAATAGCAA
The DNA here is from genome assembly GCF_903995425.1 of Onychomys torridus. NCBI lineage: Eukaryota > Metazoa > Chordata > Mammalia > Rodentia > Cricetidae > Onychomys > Onychomys torridus. Next base: position 8,844,507 of record NC_050446.1, on the reverse strand, counting down.
AACCCATCAGGCATTGTGGGGTGTGCTTGCAATTCCAGAACGGGGTTGGGGGGCAGAGACAGGAGTATAAGGAGTTCAAGCTGTCCTTGGCTGTGCTGTGAGTCTGAAGTTTCCTGAGCTATAGGGGCTCTTGTCTCAAAATAACCAAGGAAAGAAGGGAGGAAGGAAGGGAGGGAACAAAAGAAAGACTCACCTTAAGCCGGGCGGTGGTGGCATACACTTTTAATCCCAGCACTCAGGAAGCAGAGGCAGGCAGATCTCTCTGAGTTCGAGGCCAGCCTGGTCTACAAAGTGAGTTCTAGGACAGCCAGGGCTACACAGAGAAACCCTTCTGGAAAAACAACAAAAGAGAGACAGACAGACAGAGAGAGAGACAGAGGGGGGAGAGTCACCTCACTATTCATATGGAATATCAGGGTTCATAGAAAAAACAAACTTGAAGCGGTGAACAAAGTTGGTGACTACATATGCAAATCAAAACCACAATGAGGATAGGAAGATGAGGAGATGGCTCAGCTCTTAAGAGCACCCGCTGCTCTTGCAAAAAGGACCTGGCTTCAATTCCCAGCGCACATGGCAGCTCACAATGGTCTGTATCTCCATTTCCAAAGGATCCAATACACCACCTCTGGTCTCTTTGGGCACTGCACACATGTGGTGCACAGACATAAATGTAGGTAAAACATACATAAGCAAACAAACACTCACAGTGAGAGACCATTTTTCTCCTCTAAGGGTGAATATGATTTCTTTTTAACAAAGAAGTGATAATAAGTGTTGACCAGAGTGTGGTGGGATTGGACTCAGCTGTTACTGGTGGGAACAGAGGGGGCCAGCTGAGATGGGATGCTGTGTCTCTTATCACACAGATTTAACCCATGATTCAGCCATTCTAGTTCTGAAAGCCAGGACAACTAGCTGTATGTTGCTGTTTATTGCAATAGCCAGAAGACAGAAAGGACTGTCTGTCCTTCTTGGTTTGGTTGTGTTTGCCAGCCAGACTTCTGGCAGCCCCTGCTGACTCCTGCATTGTCAGCAGCCAGGATCTCCTAACACCCACCTCAGTCCATATGGGTATGGACATTTTTATATAATGGATTGTGAAGTCTCTATTTAAGATGATGAAGACTTTGGGAAATAGTGTTGATGGTTGCACAGTATTAGAATGTAATTAATGCTGCTGAATCAATCTGAAATCATTCAGAGGGAAAATTTTAGGTTATGTGAATTTTGCTACAGTTTAAATAAAATCTACCCTGCAGGGGTCTCTGAGCGCCATTGCTGGCCGAGTGACCATACAAAGGAGGCAGGAAGACAGTTTGGTTCCACGGGACTAAGTAGCCAGTGTTGGTTCAGACTTCAACAGTCTAGAGTTGGGTGTGGTGGCACACGCCTTTAATCCCAGCACTCAGGAGGCAGAAGCAGGTGGATCTCTGTGAGTTCGAGGCCAGTCTTGTCTACAGATCGAGTTCCAGGACAGCCAGCACTACACAGAGAAACTCGGTCTCAAAAAACAAAAACAAAAACAAAAGTCAGACCTCAAATAGTTTATTATTTTAGCCATATTTAATCACAGCACAATTTGGTAAAAAGTGTCCTGGTGATAATTAACTCAATCTCATGTGTACAACAAAGCCTAAGACATGATCAAATCAAGACTCTTGGTAAAGTACAATGATGTCTTCCATAAAGTTAAGTTCTATAGATTGACTGAGAAAACAAGCTCAGAATAAGGGTCGGGGGAGGATCCCGTGTAGTTTCAGCCACACAGATAGTGCAAACAAAGGTCACCAGGCTCTGAGACCAAACCGCTCCCAGCTTTCTGAGTGAAAAACAGATTAGACATCTCTTCATTCGAAGAGACAGCCCTGTGTGCATAACACTCCTGCTTCCTCTGGTGCTTATCTGTGAGCACAAGGACGCCATGCTGCTTACACTACCCAAATAATGTTTAATACACTTAAAAACTTTATTTATTTTTTATTTTTGTGTGTGCGTGTGTGTCTGTGCACGCATGCACGCACGCACGCACGCACGCACGCACATGCATCTGTATGCCCTTGCCCTCCAAGACCAGAAGAGGGCACCAGATCCCCTGGTTACAAACAGTTGTGAACTGGCCAGCATGGTGCTGGGAACCAACCAAACTCAGGTCCCCCTGAAGAACAGAAAGTGCTCTTAACTCCGGAGCCATGTCTGCAACCCAGATTCATACAATTTTTTTTTTTTTGTTTTATTTTTTTTTCCCAGAGCTGAGGACCAAACCCAGGGCCTTGGGCTTGCTAGGCAAGTGCTCTACCATTGAGCTAAATCCCCAACCCCTTCTTTTTGGTTTTTTGAGACTGGGTTTCTCTACATATCCCTGGCTGTCTGGAATTCGCTCTGTAGACCAGGCTGGCCTCAAGCTCACAGAGATCTGACTGCCTCTGCCTCCTGAGTGCTGGGATTAAAGGCATATGCCATCACTGTCCAGCTGGATTCATACAATTTAAAGAAGTAAATTCTATAGTATGTGATCTTATCTCAATGAAACTTTTTAAATATGGTCAAATTTTAGCAAAATTAATTATCAGTTAAATGCCTCTAGATTCAACTTCACTAATCATTCACTCTCAGAAAATGAATCTTTGTGGGAGGAGGGAGGACTGGGGACACAAAGCAGAGGTTAAAAGCACTGGCTGCTCTTACAGAGGATGGGGATTCAGTTCCCAGCTCCCACATGATGACTCACAACCATCTTAATTCCAGTTCCAGGAATCTGATGCCCTCTTCTGGCCTCTGCAGGTACTGCATGTGATACACATATGTAAGCAAGCACGCACGTGTATAGGCAAAACTCAAATTTATAAAATAAAATTTAAAAACCATAAACAAAGTTTGCATCCTTTAAAAATTTGTTTCTGCATGTTACAGAAATGATTTGAAGTGATGCATTTGGGTGCTGGAGGGATGGCTCAGTAGTTAAGAGCACTGGCACCTACTACACAGTGGCTCACAACCATCTGTAACTCCAGCTCCAGGAGACCCGATGCCCTCCCTCTTCTGGCTTCAGCAGGCACTAGGCATGCATGTGGTATATAGACATACATGCAGGCAATAATAAAATAATAAATAAACAATAAAAGTGTTAGGTTTGGGTATCAAATTAACAAAGGGTACTCTTGTGGTGGTCAATTTTGATTAATGGGTTAGATTTAGAGACTCCGAGGGGTTGTAGAGAGCTGGTTCAGTGGTTAAGAGCACTTATTGCTGCAGCGGAGGAACCCATTTTGGTTCCCAGCACCCATTAGGGCAGCTCACAACCATTTGTAACTCCAGTTCCAGGGATCCCACACCATCTTCTGAACCTGTAAACATGTGGCACGTGCGCGCAAACACACACACACACACACACACACACACACACACACACACACGTAAATATAAAAACAAATATTTTTAAAAAGCAACTCACAGACATTTCTAAGGCATACTTCTGGGTGTGCCTGTGAGGATGTTTCCAGAGTTGGTTAAATGACCAGGGTAGGCCCACCCTGACTCTGGGCAGCAGCTGCCCATGGGCTGGAGTCTCAGAACAAAGGAGAAGCAGGAAAGTCACTGAGCCCCATCACTCCACCCTCTGCTAGTTGACCATCACGTGAACCAACTTCCTGCTCTGAGCTCCCTGCCATAATGGACCGAACTCTCTGAATCCTTGAGTTGAAATAAAGCTTTCCTAAATTGTCCATGTCAGGTATTTTATCTCAATGATAAAAAGAAACTAATGCAGGGCTGGAGAGATGGCTCAGTCAGGAAGGACACTTGCTTTGTGAGCAGAACGACCTGTGTTCAAATAGCCAAGACCCATATAAAAAGCCATGCATGGCTGCATGCACCTGCAACTCCAGCATTGCAGAGACTGGTGGACCTTGAGTGCTCACTGGTCACCTAGCCTAGTTCGAAAGAGCAAGGTTCTGGTTAAGGGAGACACAGTCTCAAGGCAATAAGGCACATAGTGATTGTGGTGGTTTAAAAGAGAATATCTCCCAAAGGCTCTGTTTGAAAACTTGGTTTCCAGTCCATGGTGCTATTTGGGGAAGCTTAGGAGGCGTGGAAGTGGGTCACTAGGGGCAGGCACTGAGGGCTTCAAGATTCCAGTCACCCCTGGTTTGCCCTTGTTCTCTCCTTTCTTTCTTTCTTTCTTTTTTTTTTTTTTTTTTTTGAGACAATTTGTGTGTGTGTGTGTGTGTGTGTGTGTGTGTGTGTGTGTAACCCTGGCTGTCCTAGAATTAGCTCTGTAGCCCAGGCTGGCCTCGAACTCAAGAGATCCGCCTGCCTCTGCCTCCTGAGTGCTGGGATTAAAGGCATTTGTCACCACCACCACCATCCAGTTACCTTAATATTTTGTAGATTCATTTTATTGTTTTATGTGTATGATTTATGTATGTGCATGCCTGGTGCCCTTGAATGCCTGATGCCAGAAGAGGGCTTCAGATCCCCTGGAACTGGAGTTACAGACTGTTACAAGCCACTCTATGGGTACCAAGAACCGAACTCAGGTCCTATGCAAGAGCACCAAGTACTTCTTTTGTTTGTTTGTTTTTAGAGATAGAGTCTCTCTGTTTAGTCTTGGCTGACCTGGAACTCACTCTGTAGACCAGGTTGGCCTGGAACTCACAGAGATCCGCCTGCCTCTGCCTCCTGAGTCCTGGGATTAAAGGTTGTGTGTGTGTGTGTGTGTGTGTAACAGCTCTAGTTGTCCTGGAACTCGATTTGTAGACCAGGCTGGCCTTGAATTTACAGAAATCCACCTGCCTCTACCATCCCCAGCTCTCTTTACTAAAAAATATTGTGTAAGGGCTGGAGAGATAGCTTAGCAGCTAAGAACATTGACTTTTCTTACAGAAGGCCCAGTTCACTTTCCAGCACTCTCATGAGTGCTGTCTACAACACCAGGTCCAGGGGATCCAACACCCTCTTCTGACCTCTGGGCGGGTAAGAGATGCACAGACGTACATGCAAGCAAAGCACCCATACACATACTTTAAAAATGTGTGTATGTGTGCAAATATGCATGGGAGCACGTATGTGAACAGTATGCATGTGTGTGTGTTGGGGGGCCCTGATCTAAAAGTCAGTTGTCTTCCGTGATCGCTCACCATTTTATTCTTTGAGGGTAGTCTAGGGAGCCAGTTTGCCCCATCACCTTGCACATGCAGGGATTACCATCTCCGCCCCTCCGCTCTTACGTGAGTTCTAAGGATCCAAACATGCAAGCGCGTTATTCCCTCAACTATCAACGTCGAATTCACTTCTACCAGAGGACGACTTTGAACTTCTGATCTTCCAGCTTCCACCTCTCAAGAGCCGCACCCCCACGCATGCATCCCCACATCCAACCACAACAACTACACGCGGTGCTGGATCAGAAACCCAGGCGACGTGCATGCCAGGCAAGCCTTCTACCAACTGAACCTCACCCTCAGAAATTCTGTTTATGAGCTCCCAAAGGGAAGGAAACACCGAGCTGTACTCCGGCTTCTCCAAGCGGTACTTACTGAGCCACACGGTCATTTCCATAAGGACTCAGTATTGAACAAGACCACACCTGGGGACTGGATGCAGTTCAGCAAACAACTGCGCCGCGGTTAACGACAGGGAGCGAGCGAGATTGACAAGTGTATTACGCAGCTAGAAACCGAGGCGCAGGGACTGGCGGCCAGCGCGCTCAGGGGCTGCCCTGGCGCCGAGCGCAGGGGTTTGCCTGGGCAGAAAGCAGCCCCGCGTCACGTGATCCCGGGGCGGAGCCAGCGCGGCCGGGCTGCTCCGGAACGTGCACGCTCTCGGTTTTGCTTCCCGCCGGAGGCTTTTGCGGAGCTCTCCGGGTCCCCGAGGGGGGAGGGGGGGCAGTGGCGGCAGCTGGGGCTGCAGAAGCAGCCCGGGGGTCCGGAAGTCAACACCATGTCGAGTCTGCACAAGAGCCGGTAAGGAGGAGACCCGAGGGCAGGACTGAGCCTAGACTGCTCCGGCCGGGCCGCGCCTTCTCCCCGACGGAGCTGCTCAGCGCATGTGCGGCCAAGAATAGCCCCCACCCCCGGCGGAGGGTCCCCAGCGCCCACTTTACAACATCATTGCCAGTGTGACAGGGGCAGAAGCAGAGATGCTTCTCTACGTTGCAGTCACCTTTCTCTCTCTCACTCTGGACCCCTTTCCCTGGTGTCTCCCTCGTCCAGATCTATTACCCTCCCCACTTCCTGGCTCCAGGCTCCTCTTTTTCCCCGAAATACTCCTGTCCCTGTGCCCCGAGGTCTCCAGTCTGGCCTCTTAATTCCCTCTCCCCGCCAAGGCTACATCTTGCCGCGGCGGCTAAATTTTGCTCACTCCAGGACTAATTTTTAGCCTTTTGTCCTTGCCTGAGGACAGGCCCAAGAAGTCTGTGCCCCCTCCCCCTTCCCCAGCCAAGAGCTGTGGGAGTGGTGGGGAGACTCTTCAGGTCCGTTGTCTGTAGATCACATTACTCCTGGTTGCGAAGCTTGGTTGTGTGAATTCAGGTAGCAGTGGGCTGTGCTTGCCCACAGCAAATGCCCAGGAAATGCCAGCTCACTAACAGTGGAAAGTGCTTGGTGTTAAGGTCTCATTTCAAACCGTTTGACTAGAACACCTCCCCCAACCCCTTGGCCTTTGTTGGCATTGCGGACTTTAGAGGAAGAAACTTGTATTGCCCACTTCCCTAAGCTAGGAGTTGGAGACTGTTGAGGGAAGGGATCTGTGGGCTGCAAGATTGGTCATTAAGCCTGTTTGTTACCGTGGGGTTTCCTCTTCTGCCCTTGAAGGATTGCAGATTTCCAGGATGTCCTGAAGGAGCCCTCCATTGTGTTGGAAAAGCTTCGAGAGCTCAGCTTTAGTGGTAAGGCACAATTTTCCTCCCAGGCTCCCTGGAATAGCAGGGCTAAGAGGGAGGGAGAAGCATCAAGATGATACCCAAGGAGGCCAGGCTGATTTCATAGAGCTGTTTGGATGTTGTAGGAGTGGTAACCACCCTTCGGCCTTAGATGGGAGGCACATGGTTCCCCAGATTGCCTGAAGTAGCCTAAAGATTGAAATGGGGTTGACCTTTTGAGGCATTTGTCATTTCTCAGCTAGTTTCCTGAGTTTCAGAAGTTGCAGGGTGGTTCCCGGTTCCTCTACCTGGCTTTGGATCAGAGCTGAGAGTGACCTTTGGTTAAAGCTAAGACGCAAGCCTTGGAACACCAGCGTTAAGGAGTTGAGCGTCAGCCATGAGCGACTTTGCCCTTCTCACATAGTTGATGTTGCAGCACAGACATAGCTAGCTTTTTACCCTGTCTGTGGAAACACCCCAGGCCGTTTGAATAGGTCCTTGTGGCCCTGCTCTGCCCTGTAACTTGGCCAGGAAGGAGTTCACGTTGCCTGGGTCATGCAGATTCTGAGGTGGGAGCATTGGGGCAGGGACACCATCGCCAGAGCTGTTCTTGGGAGGTTCCTGGCGGCATTGCAGAAGTTGACCTTCCCATTCTAGAGTGCTGTGGAGGCCCCAGAGGTGAGGCTGTCTGTGGTGGTTGCACAGAGCTTGGGCTGCTATTTACGCCTGTGTCCTAATCCTTGTTTCTGTCCACAGATAAGTTCCTTTTTCTGTAAGTGAGGATGAGGGGACTAATCTTCCACACTTACTGGAACTAAAATAGGAATTAAGTGAAATCATGGCCGTCTGGCACAGAGCTCTTAACCTGACAGTCTGGTTTGAATTTCACAAATGCGGAATGGCATTTGTGTTCTGTGTCCTGTGCTAGGCAAGGAACAGCCACAAACATGCTTCTTGTCTGTCTGAGGCCTCTCCATCCATGGGAGTTACACACATTAAGTTCATGCTCAAGTTTTTAGATAATTCTGGTTGTGATGGGTGTTATAGACAGCCACAGAGCCATTGTGTGTGAGCAGAGATGCTGATGCCCAGCATAGTGAGTCAAAATTTTAATCTCAGAACAGGAGGCAGAGGCAGGTGGATCTATGTGAGTTCAAGGCCAGACTGGTCTATGTAGGGAGTTCCTGCACAGCCAGAGCTATATAGTGAGACCCTGTCTCAAAAAGTAAAATAAAAATCAGAGAGCCTGAGGCTGGGCATATCTTTCGGTTCATAGAGTGTTTGCCTAGCATGAACAGAGCCCCACTTTTGATTCTCGGCACCCTGTAAACTAGACCTATAAATTCTGCCACTCAGGAGAAGGAGGCCGGAGGAGCAGCAGTTCCTCCTTGGCTCCAAAGTAAATTTGAGGCCAACCTGGGCTACGTGAGCCTCTGCTTCCTCCCCGAAAAGAAGAGCCTAACTTTGAGTAGAGGTGGTAGTTGATAATGGCCTTTTTGAAGAAGAAAATATCAAAGATGAGAAGAGTCAAAGAACATTCCAGACGGATGAGGGACAGGGCGAGGGACAGGGCTGTAGACAGAAATTAGAGTTAGCATCCAGTGTAGACATTTCTTTGGTCGAGAATGGTTCCTGAAGTGCTTCCTGCCTACTCCACTCCCTGCCAACTGGCTCCAAGGTGTAGGGCTGGGGGGTTCTGGAACTCTGGCTTTGGGTGACCTTTGCCTGCTGTGTCCACAGGCATCCCCTGTGAGGGCGGACTGCGGTGCCTCTGCTGGAAGGTGGGTGTGCCTGGGGTGGGGCTTCTTGGTTTTGGGGTCTCCTGGGTCTTGCATGGACCTCCTCCCAGCCCCTCCTCTCTGTTCCTTTCCTTGCTTGTCTGAGGAAGTCTTTCTGGAAGTTGTGGGGTTTTGTGTTCTCTTGGCATCCTCTCCAGGATGCCTTTGGGGATGGAACACTTCATAATGCCAGCAAAGATTTCCCCTTCCCGGTGCCTGTGCGCATTGGAAGTGATGCTGATTGGGACAAAACAGAGGCTAGTTCCCCTGAAGCCACTAGCTGAGGTGGCGGCAGCATCTGTTCCTGGTTACCAGCCCTTCATTGCTATGCTCTCTTCTTGTTTAGAAGAGTCTGTGAGGAAAGCAGAGGGGATGGAGCTGGGGCTAGGAGGAGGGGGCCAGGCCGGAGCTCCTGGTCACAGCCATCTTGCCTGTTCCTGGTTTTGTGAAGCCTTTCTTTTGAGGCCTGGGTGCCTCCACTGCTGTCTAGGACGCGGGCAGGGATGTTGCAAGAGCTGTGCTGTTCTCTGTGCAGATCCTTCTGAACTACCTCCCTTTGGAGAGAGCCTCGTGGACTTCCATCCTGGCCAAGCAGAGGTGAGACCTGTGAACTGGAGGGCTTTCACCTCACACAGAGCCTGTCTTGCTTCCTGTGGGTGCTTCTCTGGACTCTTCCTTCTCTTCACTCCTGCAGGGGGCTCTATTCTCAGTTCCTGAGAGAAATGATTATCCAGCCTGGCATTGCCAAGGCCAACATGGGTGTATCCAGGGAGGATGTGACCTTTGAGGACCATGTAAGTAAGATTGGCATCAGGGGATGAGTATGGACACGGGGAGGGGAGAGGCTTGGACCAGACAAAGGGCCCCTTGCTGGAGGACAGGTGGGGCCTGGCCTGCATTCCCGTCAGTTCCCCCTCTTCATCAGGTTTCCCAGCCCTTGGAAACAGTGGGGTCTCCCTGCCTATTCCAGGCACAAGTTAACCACAGAGCCTGAGGCCCACTTAGTAACATAAGAGAGAACCATTGCCCTGAAGGTGCTGTGGGAGTCATCCTGCACCAGGAGCTCTTTGGGCATGGTCTCTGGAACCCACACCCCAGGACTTTTGTTTTGTTTTTAGTAAAAAGTTAATTAAGCTGAGTGGTGGTGGCGGTGGCGCATGCCTTTAATCCCAGCACTTGGAGGCAGTGAACTCTGTGAGTTCAAGGCCAGTCTGGTCTACAGATTGAGTTCCAGGACAGCCAGAGCTGTTACACAGAGAAACAACTCAAAAAACCAAAACTGCCGGGCGGTGGTGGCGCATGCCTTTGATCCCAGCACTCAGGAGGCAGAGTGAGTTCCAGGACAGGCTCCAAAGCAACACAGAGAAATCCTGTCTCAAAAAACCCAAAACAAAACAAAAAACCAAACAACAACAACAAAAAACAATAAAAGCACTTTTTTTTAGCTTCATTTGTTTTATGTGTATGAGCAGTTTGCTTATGTGCATGTATGTGCACTGCTGCATGCACGCTTGCTCAGAAGAGGGTGTCATCCTATGGAACTGGAGTTCTGGATGGTTGTGAGCCACCATGTGGTGCTGGGAACTGAGGTCCTTTGTTACGAGTAGTACATGCTCCATGCTGGGTGGATGCACGATTTTATTTCTAGCACTCAGGAGGCAGAGGCAGGTGGATCTCTGAGTTCCAGGCAAGCCTGGTCTACATAGTGAGTTCCCGGACTTCCAGGCCTATATTAAGAGACCCTGTCTCCAAAAATCTAAATAAATAAATAAAAGTATTAACATGCTTTTAACTACTGGTCTATCTCTCCAGTCCCCCACTGTTTGCTTTTTAAGATAGAGTCTTGGGGCTGGAGAGATGACCTAGTGGTTAAGAGCACTGACTGCTCTTCCACAGGACTTGGGTTCAATTCCCAGCACTCACATGGCAGCTCATAACTGTCTGTAATTCCAGCTCCAGGGGATCCAAAACCCTCACACAGATACATGCAGGCAAAACACCAATGTACATGAAATAAATGTAAATAAATAAATTTTAAAAAACCAACAAAAACCAAAAAAGACAGTCTTGCTGGGTGGTGGTGGTGCACATTCCTTTAATCCCAGCACTTGGGAGGCAGAGGCAGGTGGATCTCTGGGGGTTGTGGCCAGTCTGGTGTACATAGATGAGTTCCAGGACAGCCAGGGCTACTCAGAGAAACCCTGTCTCAAAAAAAAAGTAGAGTCTTGTATATTTCATGCTGGCCTGGACTCAATTTATAGCCAAGAGTGACCCTGAACCTAAAACATTTTTTTAAAGATTTATTTATTTATTATGTATACAGAAGAGGGCGCCAGATCTCATTACAGGTGGTTGTGAGCCACCATGTGGGTGCTGGGAATTGAACTCAGGACCTCTGGAAGAGCAGTCAGTGCTTTTAACCTCTGAGCCATCTCTCCAGCCCTTTTTTTCTTTTCTTTCTTTCTTTTTTTTTTGTGCCTGTCCTGGATCTCGCTCTGTAGACCAGGCTGGCCTTGAACTCATAGAGATCCCCTGTCTCTGCCTCCTGAGTGCTGGGATTAAAGGTGTGCACCACCGCCACCCATAAAACATTTTTAAAAATTGATTATTAGTATGTCTGTCTATGGGTACCAGTAAGGGTGTATGTCATGGCAGATGCAGAGGTGAGAGGCTAATTTGCGTCAGTCCCTGCCCCGCCCCCTTGTGTGTTGGGGACTGAACTTAGGTCTATGCTTGTGCAGCAAACACCTTTGCCCACTAAGCCATTTTGCAGGCTCAAAATGGATTTGTTTGTTTGTTTTTTGAGGCAGGATCTTGCTATATAGCCTAGGCTTGTCTCAAACTTGGAATCTTCCTGCTTCAGCCCTCCCAAGATCTGGGATTTATCCCTGGCTAAATGTTCATTTATTTGCCTTTTTATGGGCTTGGAGGTTGAGCAGAGGATCTAAACATGGTAGGCAGTCACTCTGCCACTGCACTGCATATCTCTGCTCACCCTGGGTTCTTGAGGAAGGTACTAGGATTGTATACTTGAAGAAAGAGCTGGATGAAATAAGTGCCTGTCCAAGGCCTGGAGAAAGTCCTGTTTTCTCTTCCTATACTGGCCCCGACCCATCCTCCCAGATAGGAGTTGACTACCTAAAGCCCTGGTAGATAATGAAATGACATTCGTTCATTCACCCTTTGGATAGCGCTCAGTGAGTGATTGCTACATGTACACTTCTGGCTGGGGCGCTGCTTGAACACTGTCTGCCATACAGAGCAGGCTGTAAGGCGCTCTCTGCCAGCTGGGTAGTGTGGAAGTGCCTCTAGAGAACCTGGGAGTCGTTGGGAGGCCTGTGCTTGCCAGTGGACTGAGCCTGTCTGGACCAGAGCTGGGTCTGTAGGCATTTGATTTGAGACCACCAAGCTGCAGCCCTGCCTGGGCCTTGCACACAGCATCTGCTTCTCTCTTCACAGCCCCTCAACCCGAACCCTGATAGCAGGTGGAACACGTATTTTAAGGACAACGAGGTGCTACTGCAGATTGACAAAGATGTCCGGTAAGAGGCTCCCATGGGCTTTCTGCTGCAGGGTGGCCTCGAGAGGGTTTGTACCTCCAGTGGCGTACCAAAGGGCACTGGAGCCTATTTGTCTGGTTTCAGTGACAGCTTCCCGAATTGACCTTGGGCAGGCGACTCAGGCTCTCTGAACTTATCTGAAAGTCGAAGTGAGGTGGCTCAGTTAAGGGCATGGGTCTTCACATATAATTTGGATTGTCGTGCTGGCTTTAGCATGCTACAGAGGCCTTTGAAATACTCAGTTGCCTTTAGAGAAGGGTCCTGGCAGCTGATCCCCCTTCACTTGGAGCAGCCTGACTGAGAGTCCTCTCTGGCACCCACTCCTTGTTTAGACAGGAGAGTCATGCACAGCGGCTCAGCGGCATTCCCAAGGAATCCTGGGGCTAATTCGGCCTGCAACAGCACAGGCCAGCTGCACCCATGTGAGGCGGGCTGTAGGTTTACCTGAGGAGACAGACACTCAACCTGTCAACACGTAGGCAAAGGTTGCACTGCTGTGAGGGAAGAGAGGCTGGTGCTCTGAGGGAATAGAGGCCTCCTTCTAGAGGTGACTCAGCATGAGATGCCAGGCGAGAGGAGGTTGGAAGGCATGGGGCTATGTGGAAGAGCTTCCTAGCCTGAGCACTGATGTAGGAGTTCCCCGAGGCTTGGGATAAAGTCTACAGGAAGATCCTTACCCCCTGAGTGCTGCATCTCTGCCCAGATCCCTTGCTAGGTGTCCTCTGGATGCCCGAATCGGGTGGTACAGCAGGCACTTAGTGCTTTTTTTCTCGGACTGGCATTGGAGCAGCCCTACCCATGAGATGCTGTACTGGTCAGTTTTAGGTGACGAGTCTCATCTTGCAGTACTTTGGGGGAGGGATTAGAGGCTCAGGCTCTCTCTCCCATTGGTGATGGCAGTAGCTTGTCAGTGTTTCCAGAGGGCCAGTGTGCAGTGTGCTGTGCCTAGGAGGTCTGAGAAGTATACGCGAATGCAGTGCCCTGTCATGCTCCAGATGTCCCCTGATTGCCGTTCCTTGAACATCTCTTCATGTCAGCAGAAGGTGTTGTGTTGTACTTAACCAAGTCTTTCCTGTGGTAAATGACCATGTCAGCAGAAGGTGTTGTGTTGTACTTAACCAAACCTTTCCTGTGGTAAATGACCATGGTGCATCTACAGACGGATGCATGTGAATGTATGTGTGTGTCTATAAAGTGTTTTTGCTGGGGATTGAACTCAGGACTTGACTCCTTATAAATATCAGACATACTTATATACATGTATATATAGTTAGTGCATATTAGGCCTGCCACCAAGCTATATAGCCTTCCGCTCCTACACAAGTGCTTTTGACATGGAGAGGTGTTTGTGGTTTATGATAATTAGGCTTTATGACCATAAAGACACATAAAAATTGTACATATGTGTGTACCTCTTCACAAACACATATGAAATGAACGTGTATATGTATGTGTAATTTCTCCTGCCTCTTTAAAAACAGTGTTTTGGGGGTTAAAATACTATTTAGTTTTTGAAACAGTCTTACATGAGTCAAGGCTGCTCAGGAGCTCACTTTGTAGCTGAAGCTGGCCTTGAACTCTGGGCAGTCCTCCTGCCTCAGGCCTTCCAAGTACTTGATGACAGGTGAGAGTCATCATACCCAGCTGAACTGTTACAATTACAAACAAGCAAACGGTGGAGAGTGGCTCAGTAATAGAGCACTTGTCTAGCATGGGTTAGTCCCAGCACTGTAAAATAAACAAATCAACTACTTTACCCTGAGTGATAGCATTCTTTCCATTCCAATAGGAGGCTGTGCCCAGATATATCCTTCTTCCAAAGAGCCACTGAGTACCCCTGCCTCCTCATCCTGGACCCACAGAATGAGTTCGAGACCCTTCGTAAGCGGGTGGAGCAGACAACATTGAAATCTCAGACGGTGGCCCGGAACCGGAGTGGGGTCACAAATGTAAGAGCCAGCTGGGGACCTGGGGTCCTTTTCTTTTTAAGATTTATTTATTTGTCCAAGTGTTTGCCTGCGTGTGCATATGTGCTCCGTGTACATGTTTGGTGCCTATGGAGGTCAAAAAAAGTCACTGGATGCCCTGGAACTAGAGTCGGGTAATTCTGAGTGCAGGAATTGAACTCTGGTCCTCTGCGAGAGCAAGTGCTCTTAATTGCCGAGCTTTCCCCCCAGCCCCCGGGGCCTTTCTTTCTTAGAGATTTATTTATTTATCGATTTATTTATTTTATGTATATGAGTGCTCTATTTGCGTGTATGCCTGCACACCAGAAGAGGGCATCAGATCCCATTGTAAATGGTTGTGAGCCACCATGTGGTTGCTGGGACTTGAACTCAGGTCCTCTGGAAGAGCAGCCAGTGCTCTTAACATTTGAGTCATCTCTCCAGCCCCTGGGGTCTTTTCTTAACAGACTGTCCCCTGCATGTCTCCTTTGGTCCACTGGCCCCAGTGCACTGGGTGCTTGCTAAAGGTTGGTGTCAAGACCTTTCTATTGTTCCAGCATGGTATACTAGCTGCAGGGTGAGGGCGGCACTCTCCTCATGCTCAGGCTCTGCCTCAGGCGAAATGGAGATGGTTCTGAGAGAGAAGGCCCGGGTGTGAAGAGGTGGCTAGTACTGAGGTGGCTAGCAGCCCATCCAGGTCTGGATGTCAGCTTCAGCTGACCTGTAGGGCAGCCAGGGAAGGATGGAGAAGAAACAGCATTCCAAGTGTTGTGGGGAGCATGTGCCAAAGTCTTCATATGTGAGAGAATGCCAGTGCTCAGGAAATAGGGGTCAGGCTAGTGACTGCTGCCGAAGACAAGAGCCCCACCCCAGTAGCCACTGTGTGTCCCCCCCCACACACACACACACACAGGCCATCTAGCGATGTCCCTGTTACCCACTGCAGGGATCGTGAAGCCACTGGTCACTGCCCTGTGTGGTGCACACATACCACCCTGCCTCCTGAACACCCTGGAGGAAATCACACAGCTGTTTCTCAGTTCCAGGGCTGGTGGTCAGTTTTGGATTTGTGTTGACTGTTGATACTTATTTACCATATAAATGTAATTTATCTTTTTTTTTTTAACTTTATTATTGTACAAGGGTCAAAATGCGTAGGACCTGCCCTGATGAGCATCTTATGCCCGTTCTGATGGCCATGAATGTGCCAAAGGTGCCGCCACTCTGCATTATGGTTTTCCCAATGCCGCCCATCACCTCCGGACCCACATTCCAATCCCGAGACAGTAGAAGGTGCCTAACAGTGCCCAGCCGCCATGCCCATGGCACAAAGCCCATCTTTACCTGGTGGAAGCAGCTGGGCTGGGACTGCCTGTAGGGACCCACGACCACTGGCATCCCATGCACCGCTTCGTGGTCTCACACTGAAAGTTTAATTTATCGTTTGTACCGTGGAAAAATAAATGAAGGCGGCCCCATGGCTAGAAGCTGTGAGACAATAGAGAGAAATGCTGGGGGTTCTAGACCAGCCAGTGGTGGGAGGGCAGACGGGGTTCAGGTGTCCTTGGGCATGGAAGGGATATCAAAACAGATGCTTGCATTTGTCTAGGCCAGAATTTGCTGTCTGGTTAGAGCAGGGGCAGATCTGGGACACACAGAAAGGGGTATCTCTGAGGGTTGTTGAGCTCCAGGATCTAGCAGACCCCGCCACTATGGCAGCTGCTATGTCCAAAATAGGTGTATGGCCTTATTTCTCCATTTAGACCCACTGCTTTGGGACCTGTGGTGAGTAGTGACTTGTTCCCACATGTCACCGGCTTTCATGTTGGCGGGAAAGCTCTCCTGTCAGCCTCTGCAGCAGGGAATGGAGGATTGCACAGATTTCTTTTCCCAGAACTAGTTGCTAACTAGTCAAGCTGCTGATGGAGCAGTCAGGGCAGATGCCCTCCCTTCTGGTCCCGTGTACCTGCCTGGGGTGGGTGTCAGCATTCAGGCATCTGTACTGGCCTGCCCTTAGGGTTCTGACAGGAGATATCCTCAGCTGTAGCCACTAAGAGTACCCCTGTGTGCATTTCCTGTTTCCTTCTAAAGGAAGGCTTTGCCTATCTCCCCCCACTTCACGTCTTCACCGTCTCTGCCCCTTCTCTGTCCCCTCTCTCTCCTCCCCTCAATAAACCTCCCATGTGGGCCCTGACTCTTTCGTGCCAGTTTTAAAATACAACAGTTAGGGTCCACCAGAGTTGTTGGGCATAGCCCAGGCTTGGTGAAGGAACCGTGGCTCGGATTTGTACATCCCTCTTGGCGTGGATGCTGATTGCCTGGATGAAGGCCCAACCTTGTTCATCCTTTCTCTATAGTATTGTCTATGCGGGTCATGCTGTACCCGTTTTACCTTTGGATCTGGTCCTGAAGCTCCGTCCCTAGGACTCTGGACCTGTAGTGGGGTCAGTTAAGTCAGCCTTCTGTGTGACTCTGGGCATGATCGCTCCTGGCCTGCCTGGCTGTGGAACAGCTAGAGGAAATGATGTCATGGAAAGCAGGTTCTTGGAAAGCTGGAAGCACTTCGTGGGAGAAAGCCTGCTCCAGCAGCTTGGCGCACAGGCTTTGGGCTGGCCAGTCCAGGTTCAAGTCTGTGTGGGCCTGTTTCCTCGTCTGGAACTCTTCAGAGGTGCTGCTGTGGCTCAAAGCCTGGAATCTGAGGCAGGAGGATCAGCTCCAGGCCATCCTCAGCTAGATGAGGAGTTGGAACCAGCCTGAACCATGTGAGGTTCTGTTGAAAACAGAAAGTGGCCTTGAGAAAAGATGGAGGAGTATGGTTTGCTCCTGGGCTGCGAGTGTTTCTATCACATACATGTATGACGGGTATGTAGAGACAGCCTGGGCTCCCTGGACTCAAAGACAGCCCTGTACAGCTCTGCACCCACTGCTGGAACAGGCTGACCCCAAATTTCCTGAGCTTCTGCAGAGCCACTCTTTTTCTTGTTGTGAACTGGTTTTATGCAGTCCAGGGTGGCCTAGAACTCTATATGTAGTTGAGGCTGGCATTGAACCCCTCACCCTCCTGATTCAACTTGCAAGTCTGGGATTTACAGCCCTGCACCACTGCATGCAGCCAAGTTTTTTTCAGTTGAAGTGTACATATTTAAAAATGCACACATGGACAGGAGAGATGGCTTAGAGGTTAAGAGCACTGACTGTTCTTCCAGAGGTCCTGAGTTCAATTCCCAGCAACCACATGGTGGCTCCCAACCATCTGTAATGAGATCTGGTGCCCTCTTCTGGCATACAGGCAAACATGCAGGCAGAACACTGTTTACATAATAAATGAATACATATTTAAAAAAAAAACATTTTATGTATATAGCTAGATTTGTTTTCCCTTTTTATTTTTCTGGTTTTTTCGAGACAGGTTTTCTCTGTGTAGCTTTGCGCCTTTCCTAGAACTCACTCTGTAGACCAGGCTGGCCTCGAACTCACAGAGATCCACCTGCCTCTGCTTCTCAAGTGCTGGGACTAGAGGAGTGTACACCATCATTGCCTGTTCTGA
This sequence comes from Onychomys torridus, assembly GCF_903995425.1. Lineage (NCBI taxonomy): Eukaryota > Metazoa > Chordata > Mammalia > Rodentia > Cricetidae > Onychomys > Onychomys torridus. The sequence goes on along the minus strand of NC_050446.1, from coordinate 8,826,817 downwards.
CCTCTGTTTTTTTTTTTTTCTTTCTTTCTTGTTCTTTTGTTTTGTTTCATTTTTGTTTTAGAGACAGGGTTTCTCTGTGTAGTTCTGGCTGTCCTGGAACTCACTCTGTAGACCAGGCTGGCCTCAGACTCACAGAGAGCCTCCTGAGTGCTGGGATTAAAGGTGAGCGCCGCCACCGCCCGGCTGCTATGGCCTGTCTTTGCCCTAGTTGTCACTCCATTGTCTTCCTGCAGCACCGCCCTGCCTCCTCTTGTGGCGGGCAGGCTCCTCCAGGCCCTGTCTTGCCCATAAGCTAGGATGTTAAGTCAAGTCGGCCTTCGTGGGAACATCTGACCTGCTAACAGGCTCTCCTCTTCTCCCCAGATGAGCTCCCCACACAAGAACAGCACCTCGCCGGCCCTGAACGAGTATGAGGTTCTGCCTAATGGCTGTGAAGCCCACTGGGAGGTGGTAGAGCGGATCCTGTTCATCTACGCCAAGCTCAACCCTGGCATCGCTTATGTGCAGGGCATGAATGAGATCGTGGGCCCCCTCTACTATACTTTTGCCACTGACCCCAACAACGAGTGGAAAGGTAGACAGGCTCGCTCATAGCCTCCTGAACCTCCCATTGTTGCCTCCCTAGAGAAAAGATTGTGACTAGCCGGACTGGTGGGCCATGTGGGGCTCCGGAGCCTCATCTGCTTTCAGATACCTATGCTCATGTCAGAACAGGTGCTGGCCTGGATTGTATCTAAGACCCTTTCCAGCTCTGCCTTCTAGAATACTGCTGTTCACTGATCTATTGGTACTTGTAACTTTCTATAGAATAGATGGTCACAAGCAGCTGAAAGAGGTGACCCATTGGCATAGCGCATGATAAGCTGCTGAGTGGACTGTGGGCCTAGAAGGCAAGGCAGAAGTAGTGGTACCCTTAGAGGTGGACAGGGGCCAAGGTGAGGGACCCATTCCAGCCTCCACAGGTGCAGCTGGGTGACACATAGAAGTGGGGTGTATGTCCTGGGTGAGAGGTGAGGAGGGACTGAAGAACACCTCATTCCTGTGTCCACCCACACCTCACTGTCTGTCTCAGAACACGCTGAAGCCGACACCTTTTTCTGCTTCACCAACCTCATGGCTGAGATCCGGGACAACTTCATCAAGAGCCTGGATGACTCCCAGTGTGGCATCACCTACAAGATGGAAAAGGTGTACTCCACCTTGAAGGACAAGGATGTGGAACTCTACCTGAAACTGGTGAGGACCAGACACACAGGCAGGACACATGGACAGAGCACACGGGTAGGGCACGGGCCAGGCTCACAGCTGCTTCTGCCTGAGTCTGGGGCTGGAAGTGGCTGCAGTTGAGAACACTGGGCATTTACTCTGGATATGGGCCCAGCGCCAGGGGATGCTGACCCATGTGCTGAGGCAGGCCTGGGAGGCTGGCAGCTGAGCATAGCAGCCCAGTAGGCTGGGAGGGGAGTGGAGAGTGGAGAGTGACGCTTGTAGGCTTGAATGTGGTGGCGCACGCCTTTAGTTCCAGCACTCGGGAAGCAAAGGCAGAAGTATCTCTGAGTTCGAGGCCAGCCTGGTATATAGGGTGAGTTCCAGGACAGCCAGGAATAATAATACCTAGAGACACTTTGTCTCAAAAAAAAAAAAAAAAAAAAAAAGCCGGGTGGTGGTGGCGCACGCCTTTAATCCCAGCACTGGGAGGCAGAGGCAGGCGGAGCTCTGTGAGTTCAAGGCCAGCCTGGTCTCCAAAGCAAGTTCCAGGAAAGGCTACACAAAGAAACCCTGTCTCGAAAAAACCAAACCAAAACAAAACAAAAACAAAACAATGCCGGGTGGTGGTGGTACACGCCTTTAATCCCAGCAATCAGGAGGCAGAGACGGGGATATATAAGTTTGAGGACAGCCTGGTCTACACAGAGAAACCCCACCCTGCCTCAAAAAAACAAAGCACCAAGCCCAGTCACGTGAGTCCAGTCCCTGGGCCCACCCGGTAAAAGGAGAACTGACTCCTGCAAGTTACCTTCTACTCTACACACCTCTCTCCAGCACACACATTCAAGCTGTGCTAAGCTCCTGTATTTCACGAAACAGTTCAGTTTAAGCTAGACGGGGAGGCACAGCCTAGGAGAAGGTTCAAGCCAGCCTGGCCTATATAGTGAGGCCAGTTTACATGAAAACCTACCTTAAGAATAAATTAAGGAGCCAGATGGTGGTGGTGCTCGCCTTTAATCCCAGTACTTGAGAGGCAGAGGCGGGCAGATCTCTGAGCTTGAGGCCAGCCTGGTCTACAAAGTGAGTTCCAAGACAGCCAGGACACAGAGAAACCCTGTCTCCAAAACAAAAACAACAACAACAAAAAAAAAACCTAAAAAAATTTTAAAAAGACACATTTTTACATATAAATGTTACAAGTGTTATGGGATAGGGATGTGGCTCAGTTGACGGAATGCCTGCCTAGTGTGCATGAAGCCCTGGGCTCCATCTGGCTTCCATTCTCAGTGGTGTATTAACCAGCCACAGTGATACATGCCTGTAATCTCAACTCTCAGAGGTGGAAGCCAGGAATATCAGGAGTTTAAGGTCATACCTGGCTTCATGGTGACTTTGACCCCAACCTGGGCTGTACATAAAAAAGCATTGAAAACAAAAACAAACAAAAAAAATGAAGCCAGGTATGGTGGCACACGTCTTTAATCCCAGCACTCAGGAGACAGAGGCAGACAGATCTTTGTGAGTTCAAAACCACCTTGGTCTCAAGTTCCAGGACAGCCAGGGATGTTACGCAGAGAAACCCTGTCTCAAAAAACAAAACAAAACAAAAACATAAACAATGAATAGGGACAAAAACAAAAAACTCGGGAGGCAGAGGCAGGCGGAGCTCTGTGAGTTCAAGGCCAGCCTGGGCTACACAGTGGTTTCAAGAGACCCTGTCTAAAAACCAAGTTGATAAAATGTTTTGTGAATATTATTTTATTAATATATATATATTAATATTCTTATTTTGGTTTTTTGAGACAGGGTTTGTCTGTTTAGTCCTGGCTATCCTGGAACTCAGTCTTTTTTTTTTTTTTTGGTTTTTCAAGACAGGGTTTCTCTGTGTAGCCCTGGCTGTCCTGGAACTCACTTTGTAGACCAGCCTGGCCTCAAACTCAAGAGATCTACCTGCCTCTGCCTCCCCAGCATGGGGATTAAAGGCGTGCACCACCATGCCAGTCTTGAAGCATTCAGTTTTAAATGAATACAGAATGCTATTTTTGCTGTGTGGTGCGTGCTCTTCCTGTTGATACCCTCTGTGGCTCATCAAAGTGCTCCTCTCTTGGGGCTTTCTGTTCTGTGAGGTGGTTTCATGGGTTATGTAAGCTGAGCACAGGTACTGTGCCTGGTACTGGTCCTTGTGCTTGTGGTGAGCCATCATTTCCAAATCATCAAAAGCTATGGCAACATTGGGTGGGCTGGCAGCAGCTGACCCTTAGTGGTCGGAGACTCAGTGTGGCCCCTCCTCGCTGGGCTTGCTCCTAGGTTCTAATTTCTTTATGCAGCTGACACCCGATCCCTGCTGTCTCCCCAGCAAGAGCAGAATATCAAGCCCCAGTTCTTCGCCTTCCGCTGGCTGACACTCCTGCTGTCGCAGGAGTTCTTGCTGCCTGATGTCATCCGAATCTGGGACTCCCTCTTTGCCGATGACAACCGCTTCGACTTCCTCCTCCTGGTCTGCTGTGCTATGCTCATGTGAGTGGGGCCATGATTTGCCCTGTCTGTAAGGAAACCAGGCATCGGGCAAGCGGGACTTGCTGAGGGTGATGGAGTAAGTGGAGGGCTGCCGGCCGGCCTGCTCCTGGGACATCCAGGCCCCAGCTGTGGCGGCTTGTTTCCTTGCAGACTGATCCGGGAGCAGTTGCTGGAGGGGGATTTCACCATCAACATGCGGCTTCTGCAGGTACTGAGCACGGGGTGGGGGGGGGGGGGGCAGATACTTTCCACTCTCCACCCTGCAGCAGCCATTGTGGCAGGCTGGCAAAAAACAGGAGCATGTATTATGGGTTCGGGTCCAGACTTCTGGACCACATCTGGTTTGGATCTGAGTTGAATCCTGGTCTTCATAGACCTTGAGTAGTGTGCGGCCTTGGCCCTCCAGGACTCTGGACGACAAGATGAAGGTAGTGGATGTTGCTGATTATGCTCAGACAGGGAGGTGTGTGTCCGGAGGGCCTGACAGCCAGCCTGAGGTTCAGGTGTGTTCTGCTCTGCCTGTCATGTGACTTGAGCCAAGTGACATTTTCTAGGCCTCAATGTCTTCACCAACTCCTGGCTTAAGGTTGGTTTTCAATAACCTCACTAGCTAGGTCTGTAAGATGGATGTAATCACAGCACCCCTTCTTGGGGCTCCTCAGGGGCTACACTGCCTGAAGTAGCTCCAGCTTCTGTATGGGTGTGGCTCCAGGTTCTATGTCAGGAGATGGGAGGACTGAGGCCTTGGGCACCCCAGTTCTAGACAGGCTGTGAGACCCTTTGGACCTCAGGAGTTGTGATCTCAGTGACACGCAGTGTTTGGGGGTGGGATACTCAGGGTGTCTGGTATACCATGGTCCCTGCCCCTGGTGCCATACCATGGTGCCATCTGTGTGGGGAGGCGGTGGGTGTGATGAGTGGAACACAGTGGGCTGCTTCAAGAGCACATTGTGATCTTCTTGGTGTCCAGGATTACCCCATAACAGATGTCTGCCAGATCCTACAGAAAGCCAAGGAACTCCAAGACTCAAAGTAACCTGGTAGCAAGAGGCCCAGGTTTGGAAGAGCAACCACCTGTGCTCTGCACCTGGTTTGTGGGACACAGAGCAGCCAGTGGGAAAGCGAGCCTGAGGACAAGCTGCAGGCTTGGCCAGCTCCAGGTCTTCCCACCCTGGTTCCCATGGTCCAGGCTCTCCTCCTGGAGCACACTGTGCTGTGCTCCTCCCCAGTGCTCGACCCTGCCACTCTCCCTGAACTTCAGCCCCGCGCCTCTCTGCCCAGGCCGCTGAGCAGGGCTGGAGCCCCGCGCTTCTCTGCCCAGGCTGCCGAGCAGGGCTGGAGCCCTGAACTGGTTTCCTGGGGTTGGGGCCATTTGGGGCACAGGAGGCCAGCAAGGGTCCTGCCGTGCCTCTGCCCAGGAGCTCCATGTCCTTTGTGCTTTCATCCTCCCCTGGGACTTGGTCAGGGGAGGTACCTGGCGATGGCCAGAAACCGTTTCTGAGTGTTGGTGCTCACGCTGCTTGGGGAAGTGACCCCGGAAGAGCTGAGTGACTGCCAATTCTAGGTCCACCTCCTGTCTCTCCTGTCTGGTGTGCTTGCTCATGTCCCCCAGGTGTCTGTCTGTGTGTGTGTGTGTGTGTGTGTGTGTGTGTGTGTGTGTGTGTGTACATACATGTGTGTGTGTACGTGTGTGTTCATACATGCCCTGGACGTGGAGTGAGGTATGTTGGAGTCGCTCTAAGGTCCTGCTTCCTCTTTCCTGTGTCTCTGCCTCTTCCTGCCTCCCTTTTCTTTTGCCAGAGGTGTGTGACTCCTGCTGTTCCTTCCTCCCCATTTCTCGTTACTCTTCTCTTGGGGTGCCTTACCCCAAACCTCTCTCCTCCTCTCTGCTTCCTGAAGCCAGCAGTCAGAATGAGGAATGTGGCTTAGTAAGACCCCTGCAGGCCAGCCTTGGCTTGGGCATTCTGTTCCTGTCCCCAGCCCAAGGTTTCAAGGTCCCCTAGTCAGAGGGACTCCACAGTGGCTAGTGAGAGAGCCCTGATGTGTCTGCTCGTGGAAACCACATGCTGCTGGCCATGGTGGACTGTGAGACTAAGCTTCCTGCCCATCTTCTGCCTAAGTGTGGAGAGAGGAGGGAGGAGGCAGGTCACTTCAGGGCTTCCTGCAGACTCATGGCCTCAGAGATCAAGGATGGCCCAGCTGTGCTGTGCCTGGGGTCGGAGCCAAGCATTTCAGTTGAGATGTCATCCCTGTGGCCTCCGTGTTCCTACCAAGGGGGTGCCAGTCTCATCGAGGGCAGGGGACCAAAAATGCCTCTGTGTGTCCAAGAGAGCTGCATCTGTCTGTCCTCTGCTCCTACGGGGCTGTGTAGGTGCTTGGGCTGTCCCCCAGCTCTGGGGCCAGTGTGCCCCTAGCCACTCCCTGTTCAGCAAGTAGACTTTTTCTGACCTTGCCCCTCCCCTCCTTTTATGTGGAGGCCAGGTTGTTTAGGTCCTGAAGGTACGTTGACCAAAAGAATCCTCACTGACTGGCCCCAGGACTGCAGCAGCCACCTGAAGCCTTCCTGAGCCCAGTGGGCAGGGCTTCCTGCCTTCCCAGGCCGCTGGGGAGTGAGTGTGGAGTGAGTCTCCTTGGGTGCTGCTGGGGCTCTGTGCTTGCCTTTTTCCCGTTTTGCTATCTTCTCCCCCAACACACAATATTTGGGTGGCTTAAAAACAAAAACGAAAACAAAAAAAAAACCAAAAAACTATTTATTTAGACACAGGCTATTTATTGCAGATTGGCAAGTAACTTGGGGCTGTGGGTGTCTGGTAGTGGCTGGGATGGTAGAGTTGGAGGCATGGATTGTGTTAATTTCCCAAGGTTAACTCTGACATCCTATCCCATCCCTGGCTGGGAGGGCTGCCAGCTCTACACTAGAACTGAGTATAAAGAGGCCAGAGTTGGTGCATTTGCTGTACTCAAAGATACAGGACACATACACTCCCAGCATCCTGGCCGTCCCCTCATCTAGGACCTGTCACTGGTAGTTCAGCCCCAGCATTGACCTCTTCATTGTCTGGAAGCCAGCGGACACTGCCTGGGACACCCAGTGTATTCCCTTTTGCCTGTTCCTCCCTCCCTCCCTCCCTCTCTCCCTCCCTCCCTCCCTCCCTCTCTCTCCCTCCCTCCCCTTGCTACTCTTCCTGGGACCGTGCTACTGGAATTACTGCATCAGATTGGTTTCTGTGGGAGACCTGCATCCTGTGCCCACTACTTGGTCCTTGGGATGAAGGCCAAGGACACACAGACTCTTCTTGAGTAGAGTGGCTCCCCAGTTGGGTGCTGCCCGAGGAAAGGACTTTTCCTCTGAGGACCTGCAGCTCTCCCGCTGGGAGTGGCCCCCTGGAGCTCCGCAGGTACCCCTGAGGGTCAGGACAGCACTGGCTTTTGTGTTCACATCCGTTCTGAGTCAGTGCTGTTAATGAGTTGTCCTTAATAAACCGTGTGCTCTTTACCATGTGGATTGGTCCTTTGATGCCTGGACGTGAGACTTTGGAGCAAGGACAAAGTCAGAGTCCCTTCCACTGGTCTAAGAAAGACCAGCAAGTGCTTTCTAGGAGAGCCTGCCCCTTCCAGTTCAGCTGCCACAGTTGCAGGAGATGGGTGGGCTTAGGAAGGAGGGCTGTGCAGGACACACTTCATTATTCATTTCTTAGTTGTATTTGTGTGCGTCCTGCGGGTTAAGAAGTCTTGCTGCAGTCACATCTCTATCATGTGGGTCCCAGAAATGAAACCCAGGCCATCAGGCTCGGTGGCCAGCCCCTTTACCCACGGAGCCCTCTCACCTGCTGCTGGCGGTGCACTCTACTTTAGGTTAGTTAGTACTTAGTCTTAGGGGCAGTGTTTTGCTATGTAGTCCAGGCTAGCCTCAAGCTCTCTTCATCCTCTCTTAGTCTCTGAGGCAGGGGCATTCTGCCTCCTGAGTGTTGGGATTAAAGGTGTGTACCAGCACACCTGGCTCAGTCGGGAGTGTTTCATATGCTAACTGTAAACTCTGAAAATAATAAAATGCTACTTGCAATACCTAAGAAATTAAAGTTCTTATGAATTTTGTGCTGCTCATAGAGCCCAGGCCCTCACACACATCAAGCAAACACTGGACCACTGAGCCAGAACCACAGCCCCTTGACTACTGAGCGTTGGAAAAAGCTGAAGGAGGTGCAGAGAAACAAGAAGGTACCTACTTATTCTGCATTCCCAGGTTGGAAGAACTTCTCTCCATTCCCAGTATCTAGAACTCTGCAAAGTGAACAAGTGGGTTCTAGGTGTATATAGAATGAATGAATCTTTTCCAGCTGGTGAGAAAATGAAAATTCCTTCTCCTGCTTAACCAGTTCCTGGCTTAAATAAGCCCAAGACTGGGGGTGTGGTAAGAAGGTGGTGATTATGGGATGGCGGGAGGAAGGGTTTTAGCTCACTGAAATTTAACAGTAAATGAGCTGGGGATCCAGGAGACTGGTGCACTTGCTCTGAGTAAATGTGGTCCCCATCAGAATTCCAGTGTGGCCAAGTGTGGTGACACAGGCCTGAGATCTCAGCACTCCACAAAGAGGATCCTGGCAAATCTGAGACCGGCCTGTGTAGTTCCAGTCTTCCTGGGACTACATAGTGAGGCCCTGCCTGAAACAAAATTGCTATGACATGGAGGTGTAGCTCAGTGGCAGAGTATCGCTTTGCTTACCTGAGCCTGTGGGTCCTAACACACACACAAAGTCATTTTTCACAGAAAAAGGAAAGAGTCTGAAAATGTGTTAGGGAACCATAAAAGATCCCAAGTACCTGACATAATTGTGAGCAGAAGGACAAAGCTGGAGGCCACCTGACTTTACAATCCTAGTTTATGGTAATCAAAACAGCATGATGTGGACAGACAAAGATGACATCGAGTTTATTCTCAGCACTTGGGAGGCAGAGGCAGGTGGATCTCTGAATTCAAGGCCAGCCTGCTCTACAGAACAAGTTCTAGGACAGCCAGGGCTACACAGAAGAAACCCTGTCTTGAGAACCGCCCCCCCCCAAAAAAAAAGAAAAGAAAAATGTGACATCAACCTTTTGCACTTTTATGTGTGTGCGTGCTTGCCTGCTATGTGTGTGCTTGGCGCCCATGGAAGCTAGGAGAGGGCGCCAGACTCCCCGGGACTGCAGATGTTTGGGAGCCACCTTGTGGAGAGTGGGAACCGAACCCAGGTCCTCTGCAAGGGCAGTCAGTGCTCTTAGCTTCAGAGCCATCTCTCCAGCCCCTGTGATCAATTGCCTTTTGACAAAGGAGCCAGGAACACAGTGGAGAAAGGACAGTCTTCAGTAAATGGTGCTGAGAGAACTGATTTCCACACACAGAAAAGTAAACTGAAACGTTTACAACATGTACAGAATCAACTCCCAAAAGGATTGCAGACTTAGTCCTGAAGCCTGGAACTGTAGCTGTCAGAAGACAGGGGGTGCTGTTTGGACATGGACACTCTTATATATTTTTTTAAAGATGTATTTATTTATTATGTACACAGAAGAGGGCACCAGATCTCATTACAGGTGGTTGTGAGCCACCATGTAGTTGCTGGGAATTGAACTCAGGAACTCTGGAAGAACAGTCAGTGCTCTTAACCTCTGAGCCATCTCTCCAGCCCTTCACTCTTATATTTATTGGTAACATTCACTGCAGCTAAAAAAATTAATGTCCATTAGTGGATGAATGGACAGAGAAAATGGTATAGATATACATGGAATACTGCTCTGCTTTGTGTGTGTGTGTGTGTGTGTGTGTGTGTGTGTGTGTGTAAGGCAGTCACCCCAGGCTGGCCTTGGGCTCATGGTAATTCTGCCTCAGCCTCCCTAGTGCTGAGATTACAGATAAGAGTCGCTATGCCCAATTACTATTCATTAGCCTTTATTTGTGTGTGTGTGTCTGTGTGTGCTTCTGCCAGCCCATGCACAGGTATACACATGTTGTAGTAAGAACTTGGGAGTCAGTTCACTACTTCCACTTTGTTTCGATGCAGGGTCTCTTATTTTATCCATTGTGTTGTATACTGTAGGCCCCTGCCTGGGCCTCAAATCTCAGTTTGGAAATGCTAGGTTTACAGATGTGAGCTGCTGCCTCTGACACCTATGTGCGTGCCAGGGATGGAAATCATCAGGAATGCTTTTAACCACTGAACTGGCTCCCCTGCCCCTACATAAACATCTTTCAACTGGGTGGTGGTGGTGCACTCCTTTAATCCCAGCACTCAGAGTCAGAGCCAGGTGGATCTCTGTGAGTTCAAGGCCAGCCTGGTCTACAGATCGAGTTCCAGGACATTCAGGACTGTTCTGCAGAGAAACCCTGTCTTGAAAAAAAAAAAAAAGCAAACAAAAAAGTGAGTTTCATTATAACACTTCCATATGTATATGCCATGCATTTTTATTATTTCCTTCCAGGGCCCTCCTGCCTTCCAGCACCGGCTGATCCCCTACTTTCCAATTTTTTTTAGCTGAGGATCGAACCCAGGGCCTTGCGCTTGCCTACTACTGAGCTAAATCCCCAACCCCCCTACTTTCCAGTTTAATGCTTAATAAATAATTGGTTTTGTCTCATGCTAATGATTGTAGCTCTGATGATGCACACTCGTATTGTTCTTCCCCCACTTTGATAAGTGGTAGGCCAGTTGCTGTCTTAAAATATTCGTAGGTTAAATAGTGTTCCATCTGGTGTGCAGGAAATAGTCTCATCCAGCCCCTAGAGTTGAGTACTGTCCAGCTTCGATGGACAGGAAACACTGCCTTGCACAACAGACTTCACAGGCGCAGCCCTTTAAGAGGATTCAAAAGAGCTGGGCGCGGTGTGGGGGGGGGGGGGGTTGCGGCACTTTGGAGGCAGAGGCAGGTAGATTTCTGAGTTCGAGGCCAGCCTGGTCTACAGAGTGCGTTCCAGGGCAGCCAGGGCTACACAGACCCTATCTTGAAAAACCAAATCAAACCAAACAAACAAAAAAGTGGAAAAGTATGATGACCCTAGTATAGGCTTTTCAAGCTGCTTTCTACAACCTTACTAGCGACCTTAGCCAGGCGGCTGTCAGCAGCTACAGCCTGCACCTGCGCCCTTTTGTCAGCCAATCTAGGGAAAAGCTTGGCTCATTTGAGTGGAGAGGAGGGGTCTGACAGATCTGGGTTTCAGTCCTGTTCAAGCAACTAGACTTCCCAGGCCTGTGTGAGGGTTAAATACTCCGCCCTAGGGCTGCGCTAAACGCCCTGCAGGAGGCAAGGTTTCCGGAGACGCACAAGGCGAGGCGGAGCCAGACTTGGCATCCACCAATTGCAAGCAGGTCGGGCGTCCTGCCTCAGCCCGTGTCTAACCAGGGCGGAGGAAGGCCCCGAGGACACGCGCTAGGGGTCGCCCGGTGCTCCTGCGCCTTGCACCGGGACCGCGCTCGTCCTCTCGTAGGCCATGCGCGCTCTGCGGGTCGGTCTGACCCTGGCGCTGGGCGCGGGGTTGGGGGCGGCGGCAGAGCACTGGCGGCGACGAGCGGGAAGAGCGCCGGGGCTGCTGGGCCGGGTGCCGGTGTTGCCCGTGGTAGCGGCCGAGCTGCCCGCGCTGCCTGGAGGACCAGCGGGTGGCACCGGGGAGCTGGCCAAGTACGGGCTGCCGGGCGTGGCGCAGCTCCGGAGCCGGGAGTCCTATGTGCTGAGCTACGACCCGCGCACGCGTGGTGCGCTCTGGGTGTTGGAGCAGCTGCGGCCCGAGCGGCTCCGCGGCGAGGGCGACCGCAGCGCCTGCGACTTCCGAGAGGACGACTCTGTGCACGCCTACCACCGTGCCACCAACGCGGACTACCGCGGCAGCGGCTTTGACCGCGGCCACTTGGCCGCCGCCGCCAACCACCGCTGGAGCCAGCGGGCCATGGACGACACCTTCTACCTGAGCAACGTGGCCCCGCAGGTAGCCGTCGTCCCGGGCACCTGCCTGACGGCAACGCCTAGGTCTGAATTTACACGTGCACCGTAGCGGGAGAGACGGGGTGTGAATTTACACGGAGTGCTGGGCGCATCCCTTTCTCCAGCCCCCTGTGGGAAACAGCGCTCCTGTGGCCCCAGTCTGTAAACTACCCAGTGTACTTCCGGAGGGAACCCGGGAGGTCGCCTGCTCTGTATGCCCAGCTGGCGCAGCAGCTGCCAGGAAAACAGCTGGCACGAAGTTGGGCTGCCAGTCACATGACCCTGGACACACTGTTAGCACTGCACCTGCTCTCAGGAGGGTTGATAGGTGAACTAGGAACATCCATCCAGTGGCCGGAGATGGACAGGGCATGCCCCCTAACCCCCAAGTGCTTGTTCTGAGGCCAGTCAGGCTCAAGGGACCTAGGGATCTCGAAATGATTAATGCTCCCTCCTTCCCCGTTTCTTTGAGCTGGGGAAAACTTAAGGGGTTTGGAGTGCCTAGGAACGGAAGGCATGTGGGTAGCAGTGGACCGCTCAACCCCTGTAGTCACAGCCTCAAGGAGTGACTCCTCCTTTGAGCCTTGATCCTCCACATGCTTGGCCATCTCCTTAGGACCTGGGGTATTTCTAAGGAAGTAGGGCCCAGGTGTGGTACTGAGCCTTGCTTCTCCCACCAGGTGCCGCACCTCAACCAGAATGCTTGGAACAACCTTGAGAAGTACAGCCGCAGCTTGACTCGCACTTACCAAAATGTCTATGTCTGCACAGGGCCCCTTTTCCTGCCCAGGTAAGTCTGTGGCTGACAGGGCCTTCCAATCCTAGTCTCCAACCTTGGACCGTTTCACTGTAGCCAGAGACCTCTGGGTGGCCTAGAACCCTCCTGGGTCCAGTTGCTAGGCCCCAAGTCTGCCTTTGCTCCCCTTTTGACACACGTCGCTGCACCAGGCTCTTACCTTTGCTGGGCTTGAAGCACTCCTTCCCAAGGTCAGCCCTGCCCGGCAGGCCAGCTAAGTTCCTCTGAACATCAGAGAGCCTTGTGATCAGCACAGGTCGGCCCTGCAGCTGCTGAGGAGCCTGGAAGCTCCCACTCATCCAGTGTGGCAGTGCTGGTACCAGGCCTGGGCTGGGCCTGCACTGTCATGGCCCTCACCCCCTTGCTTGCCTGGTGTACTGCCTATGGGGACAGGTGGTAGTCACATGTCTGCATGTGAATTCAAGGTCCAGAGAGCTCATTCTTCTAGCAGCCTTTATTGTCACCCACTCCGTCTGAACCAGTATTGGGCAGAAAAGCAGAGGGTCAAGTGTTGGTCCCCACCTTACAGAGTTCCCAGACCCAAGGAGGCAACCAGGCATGGAAATAAATTTCTTGTTGGAACTTGGTCAGGGAAGGCTTCCTGGAAGAGGTGGCCTTGTGTCCAACCCTGCCTCCTGGCCACATGTGCCTGGGTCTATCCACAGGACAGAGGCTGATGGGAAGTCCTACGTGAAGTACCAGGTTATTGGAAAGAATCATGTGGCAGTGCCCACACACTTCTTCAAGGTACTCATCCTGGAGTCCACCACTGGGCAAATCGAGCTGCGTTCCTACGTGATGCCCAATGCCCCTGTAGATGAGACTATCCCTTTGGAGCGTTTCCTGGTGCCCATCGAGAGCATCGAGCGTGCCTCGGGGTTGCTCTTTGTGCCCAATATCCTGGCTCGTGCTGGAAACCTCAAGGCCATCACTGCTGGCAGCAAGTGAGGGTGAAGGATTCAAGACACTGGGGAGATGGGCTGGTTCATATTAAAGATGGTTATTTTTGGAGACAAGTCTTGACCATCTCTGTTCCTGGTGATCCTCCACTTCCTGCTGTTTCTACATCCTGGATCCATGTTGTCAGGTGGTCCAGGAACCCGCCTGGATGAGAGCAGGTTGCAGGGCAGCCAGGGAGATGAGTATGGCTTCCTGGAAGGAAAGAAGTTGGCTGGGATCTGGTAGTTAGGCAGCCGTCCCAGCTCCTCCTTGTCATCACAGCCAGCTGCCCAATGTGGAGCCTTCTTCAAGAGCCAGGAAGATGATGGGCAGTTGTTTCCAACTGACTGAGTTGAACATTAGTGACATGGGCAGGGCCTCGGGCAGGCAGACTGGGGCTGCTAACCTGCAGTCACCACCCTTGAGACTGATGGAGCAACAGAGTCTCCTCCACATAGTTCCCATAGGGACAGCATTTTATGCTGGCCTCCAGGATGGTTGCACAGATCCTGTGGATGCTCTGTTCTTGTGGGACACTTTTCCCCAGCACAGAAATATTGTTGACACCCAGAGGGACCTAAGACATCACCAAGGAAGCAGAGGCCTTGAATAGGGACAGGTAGGTTACCTGGGAATGTAAGACTACTACTGGCCCAGGACTTGTAACATTTATGGCTCTTGTGTCCTGCCCCTGCCACAAGTTTGCTGTGGTAAGGACCCCAATTCAGAAAAGGCATTTAGGCTAAAGCTGGGAAGATGACTCAGTGGTTAAGAGCACTGGTTGCTTTTCCAGTGGTCCTGAGTTCAATCCCCAGCATCCACATGGTGGTTCATAACTGTCTATACCTCTAGTCTCCTAGGATCTGATGCCCTCTTCTGATGTGCAGAAGAACATGAAATACATAAACAAATCTTGGGAAAAGGCACCTAGGGTGGATTACAAGGAGAACTGGGTGCCTGGGCCTGTGGCTCACCTCAGTGCGGATGGTACGGCTACCCTGGTTGGGGCATGTGTTGACGTAAAAGTCGAAGAGAACACTGGGTTCAGACACTTCGAGGTTGGGGTCAGCATCCACTCCAGCTTCTAGCCCTTGGAGGCCCCCGAACACCACAAGGGCATGCCTGGTACCCAGAAAAAGGGAGTCACTCACTTCAAGGCTCCACGGGATACAGTCCCCGAGCTTTAGGTACCCAAACCCATGTACAGTAGGGGCCCAGACCCTGCCCTAAGCAGCACCCACCTGAATCTGGGCAGCTGGGCAGAGGCCACATTGGAGCCACGTTCTGATGTACCAATGGTCAGGTCGTACCCATCCTGGAAGGGAGCCTCAGCAAACACAGCACCTGGGGGGTCGGGGGGCGCTCAGTGGGTGCTGCTCTTGGCTGTGTGTCTACCATATTGCAAGGTGGAGTGAGGGCCCGGCTCAGGTAAAGGAGGCCATCTACTGCTCTTGGGAAGCTGGGGGCGGGGCGGGGTAGAGTGAAGCCTGAGCTGGGGAGCACACAGGGTGGGTGAGGAGGAGCACCCAAGTCCTAGACCATGGTCAACAGCCTGACACTGGCTTCAGCGGGCTTTCCTGGTTTGCTGTTTCCTGAGCTGGCCTCGGGTTTACAGTGAGATCCCTGTGTTGGCCTCCTAGTGCTTGGACGGCAGCTGGGGCCTAGTATGTCCTGTTCTCAGATGTTTTAACATCTGAATAGATGTTCAGGGGACCAGAGACGGCACCACCTAGACATGCACACCATCTGGTGGGACAGAGGGACATTCAGGGAAGGAATTCTGTCCTTACTGAGACAGGAGGCCAGCCGGACAGTGTAGCCCCAGTAGAGACCAGCTCTGGTGCGGGGGTCCTGTGATGACACGACTGTCCCCTTGTATGTCTTGCATTCTGGGGAATAAAACAGGTTGTAAAGACCAAGGAGACAGGGCAGTAGGTGGAAGCTCTAGGCCAGGCAACTGTAAGGGCTATGGAAGCTTCCAGATACCTGCGGGGAGCTGCTTCTGGTTCAGTCGCACGGTCACGCGGAGTCCAGGTTCCAGTTTCTTGTCTATCTTCACCTCCTATGGAGAAGCTAGAGGAAATGAGCATCAACCTCCAAAGGGGCCAACCTGCCACCCTGTTTCTGGCACTGAGTAGGACCTGCTAAGAGAGACCATCAATGCAGAACAGTTACCGCAGCAGGGCACTGGTCAGAAACGGAAGCCAGGGCTTAGGACATGGAGACAGGCAGTGTCCACAAAGAGATGAAGTCATAGGTTTCCTCCGTGTGGTGGCTTTGCCACTTGTTGGCTGCAGAGTTTGAGGAGGTCACTTAACTCCTGTGAACCTCAGCTTCCTCATCTGCTGACCAGCAGACTATAAACAAGAGCTACTGTAAGATGGCTCACCAGCTAAAGGCACCTGTCCCCAAGCCTGATGACCAGAGCTCACTCCCTACACAGTGGGAGGAGAAAACACTTGTCAAGTTGTTCTCTGACCTCACATTTACCTCTTGGCATGTGCATGCTCACCCACACATTCACACCATGTACACTAAAAAATGAGAAATTAAAAAACAAACAAAATATAAATAAACAAATCTCAGTAACAAAAATAAATAATAAACACACCACAACACTTATTTTATGTGTATGGGTGTTTTGCCTACATGTATGTCTGTGCGCCATGTTCATGCCTGGGGCCCATGGAGGCCAGAAGAGGACATCAGATCCCCTGGAACTGGAGTTACAGTTGTTTGTGAGCTACCATATGGGTGCTGAGAACTGAACATGGGTCCTCTGCAAGAGCAGCCAGTGCTCCTAACCACTGAACCACCTCTCCAGCTTCCCTGAGTGCAACTTTTGAGTTCTACTTTGGGTACTTCTCTGATCAGTTAGCAGTAACTGGTGTTTCACAACAGGCCTACAGTCAAGGTCTATTCCTATGTCCCTTCCTGTCCTCCACAGTGAGCAAGTGTCCTCAAGGTGGGCCACAGCCCGCCTTCCGTTCCCACCTTCTTCATTCCACAGTTGACCAAAGAGCCATGGCCTGCCTTGGTGGGCCGGTCCACCACAACGCCTTCTCGGAACTCCGATTCCTCATCCTGACGCATGTGGTGGGGACTGTCCAAGGGGTTGAGGATCCCTGTGCAGGGTCAGGAAGGTGATGTCAGGTCCAGACCTCCACCCTCAAGCCTGCTTTCCCACTTGGGTAAGTGGGGCAAGATAATTTCTCAGTGCCTAAAGATGAGCCCTGAGAAATGGAGCAGGCACACCAGCCATACCTGCAAACTGCAGATCCTGGTGTTTGGGGAAGAACGCCTTTCTCAGGTACCTGGGGCAGAATGCAGTTGTCAGGGGAGGCTGCTTCCCAGCTACATCTGAGGGGACACCACCCTCACCTCACATCTGTCAGGACCTTCCTGGAGACCCCACCCTCACCTCACACTTACTGTGGACACTCCAGGTACTGCAGGATGCGGGCCAGCTGTACACATGCCTGCCCCTTCTTGCCAACTCCCTTGAATTCCCCTTCCACAGTCCTGGAGAGACAAAGACAGGGCTCAAGATTCAAGTGCTGGGCTGGAGAGATGGCCCACCGGGTTGAGGGCTCCTGTTCCCAATCCTGAAAACCTAAGTTCCGTGCCCAGAACCTGCTGCATGAGGAAGAGCTGATGACCAACTCCTACAAGTTGTCATCTTTGTTTGTTTATTGTTTGGGTTTCCAGACAGGGTTTCTCTGTGTAACAGCCCTGACAGTCCTGGAACTCTCTCTGTAGCCCAGGCTGGCCTTGAACTCAGAGATCCTCCTGCCTCTGCCTCCCGAGTGCTGGGACTGAAGGCGTGCACTGCCCCTGCCCGGCCCAAGTTGTCGTCTGAGCTCCACAGCCACACTGGTGTGTATATACACAAGCACCATAAATCAATAAACGCTGGATAGGAGCAAGACTGGAGCTGAGAGCTGAATGGCAGAACAAGTCCAAACCTGGAGGAGTTCAGTCCCCAGCAGCAGGGGAAGTCCAACTGCAGCTGCCTTTGAGAGCAGCTCCCGCCCACCGGGAGAGTCCTCGCCTCGACAAAAATACGGATTATAACGTGGGTATTTTAGGCAGGGCACTGTCAAAGAGCCAGGCAGGTGACAAGGGACAGAACAGGTCACAGCCGACCCTGGGGGCCCTCCCCTCCCTGTGAAGACCCTCACTTGGTATCTTGGCCCTCCTCATCGAACACCACGATCTCGTCGACGCAGAAGATGGCGCAGGCTCTGGCGATCTGGCCAGCCAGATAGGTGCGAAGCTCAGGTGACTGGGCATTGTCCAGGATGGAGCCCGGCAGGGCCACGCTCAGGGTGTAAGGCCGTCCTAGCAGGGGGAAGGGTGCCCCTGGTCAGCCTGACAGGCTGTGGACCTCTCCTCCCTTGCTCTGTCCTCCCTGACTGGGAGGAGCTTTGAGACCAGCAAACTAGATCCCACCCCTTCTCTAAAGGTTCCAGTCTCTTCAGGAAGAAAGGGACCAAAATCTCTAAGCCTTCTCAAAGTAGGGCAGCCTGGAGAACAAGGCCAAGAACTGGTCAGCAGCACTGGCCTACATCTGGATCCTGGCTCTGCTCTAAGATACCTCAGTTTACCAGCTGTCTAAATGTAAATAAGAACAGCTAAAATCTGGCTGTTCTTACACAGGTCCTGAGATCAATTCCCAGTACCAACATGGCGGCTCACAACTGTAACTATAGTCCCATGGGATCCAGTGACCTCTTCTGGTTTTACATGCAGATAAAACACCCCAAAAATGAAAACACCCAAGTAAATGAATCTTAAAAAGCCAGTGAAAATATAATAAGCATTTGATATCCTAAAAGCTCCAGGAAGCATCAAGTCTACCCTCTACCTGTAGGTTCCCACCATTGGATTCAATCAACCCTGACTGGAAACAAATATACACACATTTGTGCGCGCGTGCACACACACACACACATACATACACACACACACAGCATGTGTAAGTCACTGATTTGTTGTGGGATAATCTTTTTGTACACTGTGAAGATGTGTCTTTGCCAAGGTGCCTTCTGATTGGTTTAATAAAGAGCTGAATGGCCAATAGCTAGGCAGGAGAGGATAGGGAAGATTTCTGGGCAGAGAGAGGAAGAGGAGATGCCAGTGAACCTTGGACCAAGTCAGACATACAGAACGGAGGAGAGGTAAAAAAGCCATGTGGCAGAATGTAGATTAATAGAAGCAGGTTAATTTAAGTTATAAGAGCTAGCTAGGGCCAAGCCTAAGCCAAAGGCCAAGGTTTCATAATTAATAAGAAGTCTCCATGTCATTATTTGTGAGCTGGCAGTCCCCAAAGAAAGTCAAACAACACTGTGTGGTGGTTTGTTTATTTTGGGATGGGGGAGTCTTACTCTAGTCCCCAGACTACTCTCAAACCCATGATCTTCCCGATCAAACCATGATCAAACCCATCAGTCTTCCTAGTGAGGGAGTTACGTACATCGGGTATAATGCTGAAATATTTACAAAAGAACCCCCTTTCATCTGTGTTAAACATGTTATTAATATATAGTAACAAGGGGTTGGGGATTTAGCTCAGTAGTAGAGCACTTGCCTAGCAAGCACAAGGCCCTGGGTTCGATCCTCAGCTCCGGAAAAAAAGAAAAAAAAAAAAAGTGACAAGTACTCACAAGGCTGTATCATATGTTACAGGTGGTCTGAACTTGGCTCTTAGTATGGGGAGAGGGGATGTGTATGTAAACTTCACCAACTGAGGGCCATGAGCATCTCCAGACAAGTGGAAGGCTGGAACCAGAGTCCTTCCCATTTACATGGGTATGGCTTGTCCCCCAGAAAGTGGGTAAGTGTTCTATGTGAAGTGACATTAAGTGGTGAGGTGGCTGAGACAGGAGAAGGTTGCCTGGCTGCAGAGGAGCCACCACATTCTCTCCCTCCTGGTTTCCTTATCAGAGAGAGGTAACACTTAGACACCCTCTCCAGAGCCCCTGAACCCGTGTTCAACAGTGCCACTGCTGGCTACTGAGCTCTAAAGGGTACAATGTTCCCACTTTCACACACCCACCAGTGAAAAAAGGACACTATGAGCCCTGGACTAGCCTTGAACTCTATCTTCCTGCCTCAGCCTCCCAGGTACTGAGATCATAGCTGTGTGTATCACAACTAAAAAAAGATGGTCTCTTAGGGTAATGTACTGACACAGAACACTCAGGGCAGTGACAGGAGGTGAGGAAAGCCAGGTCCAGCAGCATATAACCAGGACTCAGGGCTGTCACACTGTACAAACAGGCTCTCTCCGGCGGCACCACTAGTCATGTTAGAACAAGCCACAATCAATCTGCTCAGTTTTTCTTTCTTTTTCATAGTTTTCTGTATCATTTTCAGCATGTATTAGATATAATGGGAAAATAAAGAAAATTTTTCATTGTTAAATTAAATTAAAAACGTAAGCAAAGCACTCAGAAGGCTCAAGAGGTCTGAGCCAAGGGTAGTTTGGTGGGAGGATGCCTACCATGAATGAAGGCTCTGGGTTTAATCTTTAGCGCCTCATATGACAGGGAGAAAAAAAGAAGGGAAAGAGAGAGAGGAGAAAACAAAGAAAAAGAGAGAGCGGGGCTGAGGAGCGACGGAAGGACGGCAGGTTAGCTGTGAGGCCCTGCTTCAGGCCACAACCTGCGTCCTCCTCAGGACCCAGCTGCTGACCTTGGTCGCTCCTCTGGGCAGCGGCCTCCTCCTCCTGCTGCTGCTGGCGCTTAGCCTGTTCCTCCTGGGCCCGCTGCCGCTCCAGTTTCTTCATCATCTTGAGGTCCTTCCACTTCTTTTTCTCCTCTTTCTCTGGAGAAGAAGTAGTGGGGGAAGCTTGGCAGAGTGAGGAGAGCTCCCTGTCACTGGGCCAGTCTGGGCGGTCTGGGGCAAGGGAGGGCTCGGCCCTTGCCGGCCCGGCGCCAGCCCTACTTACTCTGCTGCTTCCATTTTCGCCATTCCACCCTTTGGCCGTGTTCACCCTGGAGGAGCAGGAGGAAGGCTGAGAAGGGAGGGAGCATCGTTGCTGGATCTCAAAGTCAGGCCCGGCACAGTAAGCAGCCGGGAAGTTAAAGGACGGATCCCCATAGAGTAAAAGGAGAGACTGGGGAAGGGGAGGAGAGGGCTAGCCACACGTGGCCTAAGAATCAGAAACAAGCCAGCAAAGGGCTCACGAGCGTGAGCACCGTCGCCCTGAGGAATGTGGAGCGGGCCAGCTAACCTCGAGAGCTCAGGCCTCGGGCGAGCGGCTAGGAGGGAGCACCCAGGTCGACACCACAGTGAGATGCCGCGGCTCCCCGGCCCTGCCCGGAACCCCACCTGCCGCCACTTACCGGGCCACACGGACGCTTCTTCGGGCGCTCCGCCATGTTTCCGGAGCACCACGCGCACGCCAATCAGCCTCGCCGCTTCCGGCCACACCTCGGCGGAGCTGCCCAATCGAAGGCCCTGCGGCGCGTAGGGGCGTGGCCTAGGATCCGGGGAGGTGAGCACGGACACTCCCCCTGCAGATGCGCAGGCAGCAACGCTGGTTCCTGTCTTCAGGATAACGGAGTTCGCAGCTCAGTGCGGCCCTCCTGATCGGTACCCGGGCGACATTCAGCTTCCACGACTTATATAAGGAGACTCTACTGGAAATTACTTTAGGAGTGGTTTAATCCAGCACTTCAATTTGTTCATTTGCACTTTCTTTTTATTTATCCGTTCATTCGTTTTCCTGGGAATCCAACTAAGGGCCTGACATGCCAAATCAAGTGCTCCACCAGTGGTCTACATTCCCAGCCCTGCCTAGACTTTATTCTTTATCACTTCATTTGTGTGAGTGTGGTTGTTTAAATTTAAAAAATTATTTGAGATAGGATGTTACTATGTAGCTTGGACTGACCTCAAACTCAGGATCACCTTCCATCAATCTCCTGAGTGCTTTGATGGATTGATTAATTTTTGCTTGAGGATCAAATCCAAGGTCTCCAGCATGCAAGCACTCTACCACTGAGCAACATTCCCTGTCCCCTTTAAAGTAATATTTTAAGTTTTTTGTTTTGTTTTTTTTTAATGGGAAGGTAGTAATGAAAGTGGTTCCCCTAAAAGCTTTTCTGCCTGGTAGTTTTGTATTAACTTTTTGTTTTGGTTTGGTTTTTCAAGACAGGTTTCTCTGTGTATCCCCTGCTGTCCTAGAACTTGCTCTGTAGACTAGGCTGGCCTCAAATTCGGAGATCCACCTGCCTCTTGAGAGCTGAGATTAAAGGCATGTGCCACCATACAGAGCTTGTATTAACATTTTGGAATGATCTGGTACTGTTACCGTTGGGGAGATACTGACACATTGTTATCGACCACACAACATTCTCTCTTGAGTTATACTTTTTCATCTGTTTTGCTTGCTTTGGTTTTGTTTGTTGAGATAGTGTCAACTGCCTCAGTTTCCCAAGTACAGAAATTAAAGGCGAGTAAGCACCATGCTCTCTGGGTTTTGACTTTACTTATTTTATTTGTTTGTTTTTCTTTTTTTTTTTTTTCTTTTCTTTTTTCCCCCAGAGCTGAGGATCGAACCCAGGGCCTTGTGCTTGCTAGGCAAGCGCTCTACCACTGAGCTAAATCCCCGACCCTGTTTGTTTTTCGAGACAGGGTTTCTCTCTGTAGTTTTGGTGTCTTTCCTGGATCTCACTCTGTAGACCAGGCTGGCCTTGAACTCACAGAGATCCGCCTGCCTCTGCCTCCCGAGTGCTGGGATCAAAGGCGTGCGCCACCACCGCCCAGCTACTTATTTTATTTATGTGCGTGTTTTGTCAGCACGTATGTCTGCAGCACAGGCTTTTCTGAAAAGGCTAGAAGAGAGCACTGGATCCCTGGGACTGGAGTTACAGGTGGTGTGAGCCACCATGTGGTGCTGGGAACTGAACCCAGGTCCTCTGCAAGAGCAGCCAGTGCTCTTAACCACTGAGCCATCTCTCCAGCTCCCAGGTCACTTCTTTGAAGAGGGAGGGTGTGTGTGACTCAGAGGTTCACTGTGTGTATCTCACACAGGCCTTGACTCAAGATTCTCTTGCCTCAGATTCCTGAGTGCTGGGATATAAGTGTGCATCAAAAACTGGGGGTAGTAGCATATGCCTTTAAACCCAGCACTGGGGAGGCAGAGGCAGAGGCAAGCAGATCTCTGTGAGTTTCAGGACAGCTAGAGCTACATAGTGAGGCCCTGTCCCAAACAAAACAACAGCCAAAACAAAAAAGCAAGCCAAGTGTGCACCACACAGACAGCTTCACAATCATATCTATACTTAGAGGCAGGGCTTAGCTATGAGTTATGGGCAGATTCTGGGATGATTCATGAGAAATGAGATCTTTTGTCAGACTGTTCTGTTTATTTTTATTCATGTGTGTGCATGTCTTTCTGTGTCTGTATGTATACTCTCCACCTGTGAGGCAAGATTGTTCCCTGAGCCTGGGGCTCATGGCTCTGCCCAGGCTGGAAGCCCCCAAGAGTCTCTTGTCTCCCCCACATTCCTAGCTGGGGTTACAGGCATGTGTGGGACACACAGCTTGTAACGTCAGTGCTGGGATCTGATCTCTGCTCCTCCTGGTTGTATAGCCATCTCTCCAACCTAGGTTTTGTTTTTGAGATAAAGTCTCATGTATCAGCATTGAACTCACAATGCAGCAGAGCCATACCTTAAACTCCTGGTCTTCCATACTCCACCGCTGGAGTAAAATGGTGGGTGTATGCCATCAGGCCTGGTCTTTGTCGAGGTACTTTAAGAATTCCATGAGTTTACCCTCTGCCAGACTTCATCGTCTTGCCATGTGGTGAGGCAGAGGCGCTTCAAGCCTGAGCCCTTGAGGTTGAATCTTGGTTCACAATCCTCCCTCTGCTCCAGCAGCCTCTGACACCAAGTGTGTTCCAGTGAGGATTCTTGGCTGGGATGCAGCTCAGAGTTACGAGTGCTTGTCTAGCATGTATGAGGTTCTGGTTTGATCTCCAGCGCCATGTGTGTGCAATGCTCACAGAGCCCAGAAGACAGTGTCAGGTCCTTGGTAGCTGAATTACAGGTGGTGGTGATCTGCTAGATGTGGGTGCTGGGAACTGAGGAGCAAGTGCCCATAACCACTGAGCTATCTCTCTGGTCCCATCAAACCCCTCCCCTCTTCTGTTTCACAGATTTGGGTGTTATCTGAATCTAGAACTGCAGATAAAAACCAACTAGATCTTTTAACTAGATGTGTCTTTTGACAGGTTTATTGCCTATGCACATCTGATGCAGACCCTTGCCCATGGCTGGGGATGTAGCTCATGAGTGGTGCAGCTTTGGGCATGCGTGTGTAAAGACATGGGTTCAGTCCATGGCACTGCCAACAAAACACAACACAAAATCAAGCCAGGACTGATGGTTTAGGCTTGTAATCCTAATAGTCAGGGGCAGAGACAGGAGGATTGCCATGAGTTTGAAGCCAACCTGGCTACAGTGTGACACTGACCTCTCCTGGCAACCTCCAAAAAGAAAAAATATCATTGGCTTTGTGATTGAACTGAAAGTCCAGTCCCACCCCAATCCCCGAAGACAGAAGAAGGGAGAGGGCGGGCTCAGGGCTCTGACGCTAACCCCAGGTCCTACGGAGCTTTTTATGATTAACAAAAACCAATCCCATCTATCACAAACCTTCATGTTGTAGGAATTCTGTTCCAGGAGAAAACTTTTTTTTGGGGGGGGGGGGGGACAGGGTTTCTCTGTGTTGCTTTGGAGCTTTTCCTGGAACTCACTCTGTAGCCCAGACTGGCCTCGAACTCACAGAGATCCACCTGGCTCTGCCTCCTGAGAGCTGGGATTAAAGGTGTGCACCAACACTGCCTAGCGAGAAAACATTTTTTAAATTTCTTATGTTCCCATCATTTCTCTAGGTTCAAGAAAAGATGTGAGTGAAACTCCCGAGGTCGCTCTCCAAACGAACCTGGCTCCTAGTGTGGCCTTCCGAGGGGATTTAGGACTACAGTGGCTTTAATGAGACAACTGGAATCCAACCCACTTCTCGGCCAGGTGTGAACGTGCTGTAATCTCAGTACTCTGAAAGCAGAGGCAGGAGGTTCACAAGTTTGATTTTCAGGCCTGACTAATCAAACCTCACTTCCACTTTAGGTCAAGTACTCACTGGCCAGGGTGGCTCCCCCACACTGCCTTCCACACTCCTTCCCACAATCCTTCCACACTCCTTCCCACACTCCTGCCACACTCCTTCCACACTCCTTCCCACACTGCCTTCCACACTCCTTCCACACTCCTTCCCACACTCCTTCCCCAATGCCTTCCACACTCCTTCCCCAATGCCTTCCACACTCCTTCCACACTCCTTCCCCATACTGCCTCCTCAGCAGACTGTTGGGAGTTGCAGGTAAGCCTGGACCAGTGGAGCTGCTCACAGCTGCCCTCTTTGCACTCACCAGGCTGTCCTTGAACGCCTGTGAAGATGTCTCCGTGACCCCATCCCCCCACACACACACCCTAACCCAGCCTTCCACTTGCACTCTCTGAGGGTGAGGAACATAGCAAATAGTGAACAGTCTGGGTTGCCATGCACAAGCCCTGTGACTTCAGATGAGTTCCAAGTTCCCAGTGTTCACACCACACACACACACACACACTCTTCCTAGGGAAGGTGTGGGGTCTGAGGTTCCAAGCGCTGTTCAGCAGGCAGTCCAGAGGAAGAGAGAAGCTGCCTTGAGGTCTCTAATAACTTAAAACTTTATTAGGAACAAAAGCAATCAAGCCAGAAGCAATGTCCTGAAGTCACGTGAGA
Source organism: Onychomys torridus (assembly GCF_903995425.1). Lineage (NCBI taxonomy): Eukaryota > Metazoa > Chordata > Mammalia > Rodentia > Cricetidae > Onychomys > Onychomys torridus. The sequence continues at coordinate 8,801,604 of NC_050446.1, read as the reverse complement.
AGAAGAAGCGGAGAGTCCTGAGCCTCAGCAGGGATAAGTTAAGGCTGGGGGTGAGGCTGGGACTCCAGGCTTGGTACCCCATCTTTTACTGTCCCAGGCAGAGAGGCCAGAAATAACCACACCCCTCAAGTAACCTACAGAGTAGAATGAGGCTCAATCTGAGACAGCAGTCCAGACACGGGGAAAAGATTGCTGAAACCCCCAAATAAGTGGCCTCTTTCCTGGAAGCATGTCCAGTCACAGAGCTGGGCCCTCCAGTGTCATCCCCGTGATAGGCCCCAGCTGAGCCTCACTGTGTAGGGAGGGCTGAGGAGCCTCAGGGCTGGAGCTCTCTTTTCCACTTCTGCAGCCTCTCATCCATGGCCTGGAGTGTGGCCTCATCCTGCAAGACACACAGTGAGCCTTCTCTCACCCTCCCTGGCGGCTAGGCAGGCCCATGGAGGCTCCCCCAGCCTTTTCTCACCTTCACGAAACAGAAGCGGATGTAGTGGTCAAAGTCCTTCTGATGGGGCTGGCTGAAGAAGATGGAGACAGGGATGGCCACCAGGCCCTGGGGAGGAGGAAGTGCATATATGAGACCCAAGACATCAGCTCAGGGGACAGAGTAAAGGCTCAGTGTGTCCCCTCCACCTGCTGTGGTGGTCAGGAGAGAAGCCCCAGAACATTCTACTAGGTTCCTCCCGGGGTGCAGAGAAAGAGAGCGACTAAAAGGAAAGACTGTGCAGCAGGCTGGGGAAAACCACCTTTGAACCTCAGTAGTCCGAGCAGGGGGCCAGGCTCAGAGAAGGGCAGGGACTCCTGGAGCCAGCAAGGCGTCTTTGGGCAAGTGAAAGGGCTGTGCAATCAGCCTTGTATCAGGAGTCATGGAGAAGGTCTGCTGACTAGACACCCTTGACCAGGGCACAGCCTGTGCACATACACCGACTGGCCCTGACAAGAGGCCCAGCTTACCTTGTTTTTGATCATCCACTTGGCAAAGCGTCTGTCATAGGGCTCGTCCACAGCACCAGGCAGGTCGGGCATCTTGCTCTCTGCAGCAACAGAAGAGGTCATGCTGAGTCCTAGCCAACTTGGTACCTCCCCAAATCCCGAGTGGCATGGCCAGTGCCACTCACTGAAGTCTGAGATGTCTGCAATGAGGAAGTAGCTGCCCTGGGAGATCAAGGGCTTGAGGCCCACCAACTGCAGGCTACGGATCATGTGGTCTCTGTTTAGCTGCATGGCCTGTGGGAGCTGCAAGAAGTAACTGCTGGGTTGTCCGAAGTGTTGCTGCTCCTGCTCAAAGCACTGGGCTACGGCGGCCTGGACAGGACAGATGGAAGGACCGGTCAGTTGTGGCCTGTCTAGGGGCTTTCACTGCCCCTCTCCCTGTCGTGTACCCTCACTGTGAGTTTTCCTACCCTCCTCACCTGGGCCTGGGTGGGACAATGGAAGATAGAGTTCTGATGCACAGTCCGAAGGTGTTTCATGATGTTATCTGGACCCAAAACCCAGCCCACCTAGACCAGAACACAGTCAGTGAGGGCCAGAGGTGGCCTTTCTTAATCCTCCCACACCGTCACCTGCCAGGTGACCACACTTACCTTCCAGCCGGTGGCACTGAAGCTCTTGCCCGCGCTGCCAATGGTCAGGGTCCGTCCCCACATGCCAGGGAGGCTGGCTGCCCGAGGCCAAGAAGAGAAAATGCTAAAATGGGGAGGGTGGAGGGAGGGACCCAGGGACAAGCCTCTCAACTGAGGACTGGTGCCCTCTAAGCTGCTGCCAGGACCCATTCCATTTCCTGCTCCTCACAGCCTCGGGAAGCAGATGCTACCGCACTCCTCAGACCTCAGGGAGGAGAAGCCCCTGCCCATGGTCACACCAGTGCACAGTTCCACAGCCCTGGGTCCTGAACCTCCAGGCCTAGGCTGCTCCCAGCTTGGGCTCAAGCCCTGCTCAAGTGTCCAGGGGAAACTGCAGCAGGCTCAGCTCACCAATGCTGATGTGCTGGTGCCCATCATAGACCAGCCACTGGTAGACCTCATCAGAGATGCACAGGACATCATGCTGCTGGCACAGGTTGGCCACCAGCTCCAGCTCCGTCTTAGAGAACACCTGTGGGATCCAAGGTCACGGGTGTGCAGCTGGGACTGTCCCCAAGTGCAGAGCCTGCTCAGAGGTAGAGTACAAGACCATACCAGGTCCTAAGGCTTCTCTGGACCACCCCTTTGACCAGCTCTGCAATCCTGACCCTGTGGAATTGGTCTGGATTCCACTGTACAGAGAAGTAGAGTCACTGTTCCAAAGCCACCAGAAAGTGGTGAGGCATTCAGCCCATGCACCCAGCACCTCTGGGAGGGTTGGGTTTAAGGCATACAGCCCTCCACCTCCCACGAGGAAATAAAGTCTGAGATAGCTTATGCTCAGGATCAGAAGGGAAACAGCCTGCAGAAGTCTCTGAATGCACCCCCTGGTACCTTTCCCAGAGGGTTGTTGGGTGTGTTGAGGACCAGGGCCTTGGTACGAGGTGTGAACTTGCTGGCCAGTTCTGTGGGGTCCAGTTGCCAGTCATTGGTGGATTCCAGTTGTCCCTTAGGAGCAGGGCTCTGCAAGAGGAGGTGGGAGAGGCAGCCGTGATTACTTTCCTGACAGCAGCAGCTCATGTCCATGTGCATCTGCCTCCATCTCTTTCCTTTCTGCTCTGGACTCCACCTCCACACCCTCCCAGCTCAAAGGATTCCTTTCCCTGTACCATGCCCCAGGATCTAGCTCAGCTCAGATCTTGGGTCCCTCAACCACCCATGACTACCCAGAATCCCTTACCAGCCTTAGCCAACCCATAACCACCCAATATTCCTTACCGGCCTCAGGGACACAAACACAGGCTGACCTCCAGCCATCAGTGTCATGGGTTCATAACAATCAAAAGCAGGTTCTATGATGATGACCTGGTTCAAGGGTCAAATTAGCAGGGGTCAGCACTGCCCTGAGCTAGCTCATCCCACCCCATTCAGGTTTCACCTCTCACCTCATCTCCTTCATCCACCAGAGCCTGGAAGGCTGTGAACAAGGCCCCATAGGCACCCACTGTCACCAGCACATTCTTGAGTGGGTCCAGCTCCTGTCCCAGCAGCTTGCCAAAGAAACTTGCCAGGATCTTTGTCAGAGGTGGGTAACCCTGCCAGGACAGCAGGGTCAGACACCCAGGATAAGCCTAGTCTCCTTCAGCTCAGCTGCACCCAGGCTATCAAGAACTTTCTAGCAAAGTCAGCTTTCTTGGGCTGAATTGTTACATCTCCTCCAGCAGCCTTGGTTATGGAGTCTGACCCAGAGCTGGGATGTGGGGAGAACCTGACTGACATTGTGTTTGCTTCATCTGTAGTACAACAGAACCACAGGGTAGCAGAAACCTCACAGTTCTCTATGTGTTTAAAAGGTACATTTGTGCTTACCTGACCCACTCCCCCAGCAGCCCTAGAGCCTCAGATTATTTATTTGGGTGCATTACAAAACAGAATCCTTGAGTAACCAATGTCTTGCCCAAGGTTATAGAAAATGAGGTGCAGGAATATTTTCCTTTAAAAAAAATTGCTAGGCATTGGGCGGTGGTGATGCATGCCTTTAATCCCAGCACTTGGGAGGCAAAGGCAGGCGGATCTCTGTAAGTTCGAGGCCAGCCTGGGCTACAGAGAGAGTTCCAGGAAAGGCTCTAAAGCTAAACAGAGAAACTCTGTCTCAAAAAAAAAAAAAAAAATTGCCAGGCAGTGATGGTATGCTTTAATCCCAACCCTTGGGAAGCAGAGGCAGATAGGTCTCTGTGAGTTTGAAGCCAGCCTGGTCTACAGAGTGAGTTCCAGGACAGCAAGGACTACATAAAGAGACCCTGCCTCAAAGAAAAATTATTGTGTGTGTGTGTGCCCACATGTATCATAGGAGTTCAGTGGACAGGCATATGGGGTCAGAGGACAACATTTAGTTGGCTCTCTCCTTCTTATTATCCTTTTTATATTTTATTTCATTCTTTTTAAGATTTTATCTTATTATTTATAAACTATTTTTCTATGACTGTCTATACCCATTTTCTTTTCTTTTTTAAGCCTATGCACATTTTTTTTTTGAGCTGAGGACTGAACCCAGGGCCTTGCACTTGCTTGGCAAGCACTCTACCACTGAGCTAAATCTCCAACCCCAGCCTATGCACATTTTTAAACACACTGTAACCTGTTTTGACTTTTTTCTAACTGAATCTGTCTTTACCAAGCCAGATGTTGGGTGCCATATGTAGAATGTACATTTTCCTTTGGGCTGCCAGCCTACAAATGATGACATGGAGACTTATTATTAATTATAAAAGCTCGGCCTTAGCTTAGGCTTGTACCAAACTAGTTCTCATAATTTGAATTAAACCATATTTTTAATCTACGTTCTTCGACACACTTGTTACCTCCTCTCCATTTTGCCCATCCTGCTTCCCCTGGATCTGGCTGGCAACTCCTCCTTTCTCTCACCCAGAGCTCTCTTTCCCCAGAAGTCCCACCTGACCCCTTCCTGCCTAGCTAATGGCCATTCAGCTCTTTATTAAACTACTCACAATGACTCATACCTTGCTCTTTCAGAGGACCTGGGTTCAATCCCCAGCACCCATATAAAGCAGCTCACAAGTACCTGTAACTCTAGCTCCAGGAGCAACTGCATTCATGTGCACATACCCATATACAGATACACACATAATTAAAAATAACAAAAATAGATATGAAAAAGAATATATCTTAAAGAAATAAATGTGCCAGGCGGTGGTGGCACACGCCTTTAATCCCAGCACTCAGGAGGCAGAGCCAGGTGGATCTCTGTGAGTTTGAGTTGAGGCCAGCCTGGGCTACCAAGTGAGTCCCAGGAAAGGCGCAAAGCTACACAGAGAAACCCTGTCTCAAAAAACCAAAAAAAAAAAAAAAAAGGATAAACTGGCAATGTTTATAACAGCTGTGGAAAGCAGTGGACTGGCTAAGTAAACACGGCACATCTGGGCAATGGAAGAAAACTAAACAGTCATTAAAAGGGAAATGCAGAGAACAGCTGACTGGGGTGTGTAGCTCTTCCTGATACATCTACAACACAATTCCCACACTCAAGGCTCAGGGAACACTGCGGAAAAGTGGGTGGAAAGACTGTAAGAGCCAGAGGATCAGGGTGTCTGCTGTGAGGCACTGTCTTCTGTATGTGACAGGGAAGCCACACCCATGGAATCTCAACAATATGGTTGCCTAAACAAAAACCTGCAGAATTACAATATCAGCTGACATGTCAGCATGGATGTGGGAAATCTCACATGGCCCCACCCCTAGGTGAATTAACAACCAATAACTGGCTGCTGAGAAAGGAAGAATCAGTCTTCTCCAGGGATGAACCCCCTGATAGGTTATAGAATCCCAAGTGGTCAGCCCTAGGCACGATCCATACAAGCAACACTAAATGGACTCAGCAGGTGTGTATACATATACATACTTGTAATTATAATAATTGAGGAAGAAGAGATCATGAATTTGAGGGGGAGTGCTGAGCCCAGAAGGAGTTGGAGGGGCAGAGGGAGGAGTAGAAATGATGTCAATATAGTACTGATGTATGAAGTTCTTAAAAAAGGGGTAAGGAGCTCCATTGTCTCAAAAAAACAAACACAAAAAAATCAAAAAACAGGCAGTGGTAGTAGCCCACACCTTTAATCCCCAGTACTTGAGAGACAGAGGCAGGCAGATTTCTGTGAGTTACAGGCAGCCTGTTGCAGAATATTTGTTTAACTCTACAAAGATGTGCTGCATTTGTTTAATTATGTGAAGATGTGTTGCTGTTTTACCTTGCCTGCCTAAGGCACCTGATTGGTCTACTAAAAAAGCTGAATGGCCAATAGCAAGAGAGGAGGTATAGGCGGGACTTCCTGGCAGGGAGAGTAAACAGGAGGAGGAATTTAGGCTCAAGGAAGAAAGAAAGATATCAGGGCAGCCAGCCAGACACAGAGGAAGCAGGAAAAGTAGGACAGACAATGAAAGAAAGTTAAAAAGCCCCGAGGCAAAAAAATAAAGTTAAAAGAGCGAGTGGGACAAGCCTAAGCTAAGGCTAAGCTTTCATAATTAATAATTCTCCATGTCTTTATTTGGGAACTGGTTGGTGGCCCAAAGAAAAATCCAACTATATCAGCATGGTCTACAGAGTGAGTCTAGAACAGCCAGGGCTACACAGAGAAACCCTGTCTCGAAACTCCCTCCCCCCAAAAGGCACTATTCTAGTCCAATGTAGGCAATGATGTATTATGTAGCCCTTACAGAGCAGCTGGGATTGAGTCTAATACAATCGACAGCCTGTCTCTCAGGGGTTGGCTGAGGTGTCACCTCCTCCTAGAAGCTTCCCTCCCACTATCATGTTCCACGTCCTCCTTCCTCCCAGGCTGGACCAGATGTTTTGATCATGAAGGTTCACGATCTGCCTTCTGCCCTGGGACCTGAGGAACAGGAGACTCTCAGTAATGGAGAATGCTGAACTCAACCTACTGGGTTGCACCCCATGGGCCTTGTCACCTATGTGGTGTGGGTGCCTGTCCTTCAGGACCTTCAGGAGATGCAGGAGACTCACAAATGCCATGGTGTACTGGTTGAGCATGAAGTCCCCACTGATGGCCTGCTGAAAAGCTTGCACAGCGAAGTCCGGAGGTGGGAAGTCGGGGAAGCCCTGACCCAAGTTCACGACATCATACTCTTTGGCCAGTCTGACAAACTCCACCCTGGCAACAAATAGAGAGTGAGCCCTGGGCCACTTCCCAGGAATATTTCAGGGCAGGGTGAACATTCATGAGACCACTCTAGAAAGACAGGAACATATCTCTACCCCCACCTGGGTGGGTCGCATATTTTAAGGTGGTTAGGCCCTGGACCAATTATATGGCTTAACCCAGGAGACTTCAAGTTTTGGCCATGCCATGGTAAGAAACATTTATATCCAAAACCATATGACTGGCAAGAGGGAGACTCTTGCTACAGCCTCTCCCGTCTTACCCTCTCACTCTGTCATTTCTTCCCCACTGTGCTGGAGAGCAAGCTAGGCAAAGCTCCACCCCTGAGCCACACCCTCAATTCTGCCTTATACTTCAGAGGCACCTATTGAATGGGATGTGGTGATGTATTACTCAGAGGCCAAAAAAGGGATTTCCTAACCTGTACTGGATCTGTCCTCAGCACAGTGGGAAACACTGGGCTCACATCACCTCCTGGTGGCCGGTGTGACTCACTGTGCTCTGGGTCACTCCGAGGACACAGAGCTGAGTGCCAGGCAGTGCCAAGCTGCTCCTTTGTATCTTGGCAATGGCCTTCATAATAAGCTGGTGAGGTCAGTGGAGCACATTTGCACATTCTCTGAGTTCCTACACTATTCTGCTGAATTAAATGACCCTAGGAGGCTGTAAGGGGATCAAGAAGGGGTGTGTGTGTGTGTGCGTGTGCGTGTGTGTGTGTGTGTGTGTGTGTGTGTGTGTGCGCGCGCGCGCGCACGCGCACAGATATACATGTGAAGGTCAGAGGACAAACTTGGGTGTCACCTCTCCAGCACCTTCTACCTTCTTGTTTGAGGCAAGGTAGCTCATTGGTCTGGAATTCTACCATGTGAACTAGATTAGTTGGCCAGAGAGCTTCCAGGGATCCACCTGTGTTGTGGGATATTATTTTAACTAGGCAAAGACGTGCTACATTTGTTTATGCTGCAGAATATTACTTTAACTGTGTAAAGGTGTGTTACATTTGTTTGTGTGGCATTTATTTAACGATGTCAGGATGTGTGTTTAACTATGTAAAGATGTGTTGCTGTTTCACCTTGCCTGCCTAAGGCACCTGATTGATTTAATGATGAATGGCCAATAGCTAGACAGGAGAGGGAGATGTGGGGCTGCTGAGCAGAGAGAATAAATAGGAGAAAAGAGCAAGCGAAGAGAAGAGCAAGAGGAGGAGAGAAGAAGGGACATGCCCAGGGCCAGAAGCCAGGTAGCTGCTAGCCAGCCAGACATAGAGAAGTAAGATATACAGAACAAAGTTAATGAGCCCCGAGGCAAAAGATAGATAAACAGGTTAATTTAAGTTAAAAGAGCTAGCCAGAAATGTGCCTAAGTTAGGCCAAGCATTCAAAACTAGTAAGTCTCTGTCATGATTTGGGAGCTGGTTGGTGGCCCAAAAGAAAAAGACTGGTCCACATCTGTCTCTGCTTCCCCAGAACAACTCAGGCCCTCATGCTAGAGAGGTCATCACTTTCCTGAATAGGCCATCTTCCCAGCCCCTAAACTAACAGCCAAATAGACACAAGCACAGACTACAACGTGTGTCTGGGATTGGATCTGTAGTGGACAGTGCTGTGTCTAAACCCAGGTGGTAAGGGGATCTAACAGTGTCTGTTGGACTGTTGGAGACCAGCTTTTTTTTTTTTTTTTTTTTTTTTTTTTGGTTCTTCGAGACAAGGTTTCTCTGTGTAGCTTTGCGCCTTTACTGGAACTCGCTTTGGAGACCAGGCTGGCCTCGAACTCACAGAGATCTGCCTGGCTCTGCCTCCGGAGTGCTGGGATCAAAGGCGTGCGCCACCACTGCCTGGCCTATTTAAATGTTTTTTAATCTTTTAAAATATTTAATTTATATGTATTCAATATTTAAATTTATGTAATTTTTTAAATTAAAAATATTTAATTTATGTGAACACAAGCACATGGGTGCCAAGAAGAGGATGTCAGACGCCCTGGAGTTGGAGTTGTAGGCAGCAGTGAGCCACCCAATGTGGTTGTTGGGAATCACACTCCAGTCCTTTATGAGAGTGGTAAGTGCTCCTAACCACTGAGACATTTCTCTGGCCCCTTGTTTGGTTTTGAAAAAGAGTTCCACTGTGTAATCAAGGCTGATCTGAAACTCTCATGGTAGATTCCAAACTCATGGAGATCCACATGCCTCTGCCTCTGGACTGCTGGGTACAGTCATGAGCTACTGTATATGGCTTTGTTTTTTGAGCTTTGGGTGTTGACTTGCATCCTGGCTGACCTGGAACTCTGTAGCCTAGGCTGGCCTCAAGTTTGTGGTGATCCACTTGCCTCTGCCTCCAGAGCGTGAGGATTACAGTACGTTCCTCCATACCCAGCATTTCCCCCAAAAATCAAGGTTCCATTGTTGCTCAGGGACCTGGAACTCCTCAATTCAGGTGACCCCAGAGTCTCTCCAGTAGCTGGGAGGGTCAGTGCGTGCTTCTGCACTGTGATGGCTATTCTTGACTACATCTGGAATTACCCAAAACCCAAGTGGCTGGGCACTCCTGTGAGGGGTTTTCCTTCATTACATCATTTGAACTGGGAAGACCCACTTTTAATCCAGATCTTTTGAGGCTGGAAGAGCCACCCTTAATCTGGACTGCACCTTCTGCTGGCTGCCTGTAGAAAGGACATGAAGGAAGCTTTTGCTCCTTGCCTGCTTGCTCCCACTGGCAAGCCCATTCCCTCACTGTATTGCAGCCTACCTCTCTGGGATTCTGGCGTGCACTGAAGATATTCAGCCTTATGAACTCAAAAACTACTGGGTTCTTAGACTTTCAGTTGGTAGACAGCCATTGTTGGTTAGCTGAACCACAGCCTGTAAGCCATTCTAATAAATTCCGTGTATGTGTGTGTGTGTGTGTGTGTGTGTGTGTGTGTGTGTGTCTAGAGAGCTCTCTGGCACACCTCTGTAACTTTTTCAAGTATACATATCTGTCTATGCACCTGGCTTCATGCTCAGAAATGGAGAAGAGAAAATGATTAACTCCTTTGAACACACTTCCTACTGTATTTACTGTAACACAAATAATAATGTACACACACAGTCCTTCCATCTCCCAAGTGTTTTAGAGCCTTAAGCATGGAGCCTTGGGGCCCAGCCCTAGCACTCAGGGGGAAATACTGGCTTGCATCATACTTTCTTATTTTTTTCTGTCATCATGTGTATGAGTGTGGTATGCATATGTGTATATGTATGTCTGCACATGTGGACACGTGTGTGTGTGTGTGTGTGTGTGTGTGTGTGTGTGTGTGTGTGTGGTGGAGGAGTAAGATTGAAGTTGAGCATCATTCTCCATTGTCTTTCCAAAATGAGACAGGGTCTCTCAGTAAACACAGAGCTTGCCCATATGGCTAATCTTGCTAGCCAGTTTGCTCTGGGGATCCCTTGTCTCTGTCTTTCCAGGAAGGAATTACAGACAGGATCTGGGGATCTGAACCCTGGTCCTCATGCTTGTATGCAAGCACCTAACCACTGAGCCATCTCCCCAGCCTCTGTATCATACTTTCTTAGCTTATCTCATATCAAAGCACCTATGAAATAAAATGAAGGCCGACCCTTAGTGTTTGCAGAGAAATGGGTTTCAGACGCCCTGCATCCAGGACATCCAAACTGGCCCAATATCAAGTCTCTTATCATAGTATTTGTGTGTGATCTGAGCCCTCTCCCTACATCCTTTTCTCTTTCCCCTTGCTGGGCATGAAACCCAGAGCCTTGAACACGCTACACAGGCACTGGTGCATTGAGGTACATCCCAGCCCTTCCCACACACCTCATCTCCAGATGACCAACTTCCAGTCACTGTACTGGCATGGAAACGGCTGCTACATTGTATCGCTCAGTGACTGAGGACAAGAACTGTCTTTATATGTTTAGTAAAGGCATTCTTCCTTTTCTGTGTGTGTGTATAGCATGTGTGTATTTTTGGTGTACTTACCCATGAACATGCATATAGAACCCAGAGGAGCTGGGCAAGTGTCTTGATCTATGCCTCCTTATTCCCTTGAGATAAGACCTCTCACTGAACCTGGAGTTAGGGTGCTGAAGAGCAAGCCCCAGAAATACTCCTGTCTCTGTTCTAGCAGCACTAGGGTTACAAACAGGCATGCTGTGCCCAGCTTTGTGAAAACATGAGTGCCAGGATCTGAATCCAGGCACTCTAGCACAGGCCATGGACACTTCTGCCCGCTGAATCATCTCTCCAGCCACAAGGAATCATTTTTTTAAAAAATGCTTTTGGTCTCCAATTGGTTGAATCCCCAGATGTGTGGAAGCCATAGGTATGGAGCAGAGGAGTTACCGCCTGTGGGAGCCATGGCCTGCTGCCTGATTTGGGGCTGTTGCTAGTCCATAAGGCCCTTCAGGGAGGTAAAATCATCTCCATTTTGAACCAGTGTGTCTCCTGCTCAGCACCACAGCCAACAGAGGGATGCTGAGACCCAAGGCTGGTCTGCTACCGTGGGTCTTGCCTCTCCTGTGCTGCAGCTGTCACTACCCATCCTGGCTACACTGGGTTACTACAAATCAGGGATGGTAAGCCCATGGGAGAAGGGACACCCAGACACCTCCCAACCCATCAGCTCACCAGGGGTTGTGATCAATCCCATTCAGCCTTCGAGCCGGCAGCTGTTTGGCCATGGTGAGCTGGGTACAGAGAAGGGAAGTCCAATGTGAGAATCATGCAGAGTGTGAGCAACCCCAGACAGTGGCTTTATGGTCACAGCTCCACCCTCTGCTCTCCTGGCCTGGGTGGAGACCCAGGCTCAGGTAGCCAGATTGGCTGGAACCTGCTCTCCCAGACACTCTTGCTGACGTAGGGCAGGGCTCTATCATCCTTTTATCTTCCCCCACACACTGACAGGGGCTGTGAGGGTGGAGGGCACCAGTGCTGACAGTGCTGACTCTGTGTGTCCCGAGATACAGCCTGACAGCCAGGTTACAGTGATTCCAGAAGGGCTGAGGAAGAGGAACGGGAAGGGGGGAGAATGGTGGTACCAGGAACAATGGTCACTTGCACTGGCAAAGGGCATCCTAGGCTTGTACATACCCTTAGGATGATCTGACTGGTTCCGTGAGCAGATGGGAGCCTGGAGTGGGCATGCAGGTAGTGTACTCAAGTTCACACAGCAAACTGAGACTCAGGGCTGCTGACTCCAGGCTAACTTTGGACTCTGGTGAGAGGGTTGCTCACTTGGGCCCAGGAGAGAGCAGCGCTAGGTGACCCCCACGCTTGGAGGCCACCTGCTGTGGCTAGTCCAAAATCATGCTTGTGGGTCAAGATCTGCTAAGTTCCCAGAGCAACCACCAGAAGTGGTAAGCTCATCTGCACACAGCACATGAAGACATGAGGCATACAGAGGCTCAGAGGAGAAGCTACTGCAGATCCTGTCAAGGTGGTTGCGGCAATAATCTTGGCACCAGGCCCTGCCCTAGAGAAGTCTTAGGTCATATGTGGTGTGTAAGGCTTCTTGGCAGCCTAAGAGTCCTGGGCATGGGAACACGTTGGGGCCTGGCACACAGCATCTTTGCAAGCCCTTTGCCCTGCCCCTCCACTGATTCCTGGAAGGTGTCACTGGGCTAGCACCTACAGTGTCAACCACCAAGCTTACAAGAGGATGGCCCTAGCCGGGTGTTTGAGGCGCACGCCTTTAATCCCAGCACTCGGGAGGCAGAGGCAGGTGGATCTCTGTGAGTTCGAGGCCAGCCTGGTCTACAAAAGCTAGTTCCAGGAAAGGCACAAAGCTACAGAGAAACCCTGTCTCAAAAAATAAAACAAAACAAAAAAACAAAAACAAAAAAGAGGCTGGCCCTGAGGAGACCACCTCAGTGTAATCAAAATGTCAGGGGAGATTTTCTTTGGTATGTTGGTTAGCAGATTACTAAATTTGGATTTTGCTTCTTTACAATTATTATTTTTCAGTTTATTTACTTATTTATTTATTTACTTACTTACTTATTTATTTATTTGTTTATTTATTTATTTTTGAGACAAAGTCTCACTATGTAGCCTAGGCTAGCCTGGAACTCTTTATGTAGACAGGGCTAGCTTTGAACTCAGAGGCTTATCTTCCTCTGCCTCCCATATTTTATTTATTTGTTTGTTTGTTTGTTTTTGTTTTTCAAGACCGGGTTTCTCTGTGTAGTCCTGGTTATACTAGAACTCACTCTGTAGACCAGGCTGGCCTCGAACTCACAGAGATCTGCCTGCTTCTACCTCTGAGTGCTGGGATTGAAGTGTTGTGCCACCACAGCCTGACATATTTTTCAAATTTTATAAAACAAAATTTCTTTCTTTCTTTCTTTTTTTTTTTTTTTTTTTTTTGACAGAATTCTTACTCTATAGTCCAGGCTGGCTCAAACTTGTGGTAATCCTCCTGCCTCAGTCTCCTAAATCCTGGGATTACAAGTATGAGCCATCAAGCTTGGCTAAATATTTTATTTTTCTTGTTACTATTGTGTTTTGAGACAGGGTCTCCCTTTGTAGTTCTGGCTGGCCTGGAATTTGTAATGAAGTTCATGCTGGCCTTGAACTCACAGCAATCCTCCAGCCTCAGCCTCCCAAGTGCTGGAATTACAGATGTGAATCACTATGTCCAGCTAAATAGTTTATTTTTATGGTTGAAAAATGTTGGAGACAATCATAATCTAGAAGAATGTTAGTGATACAATATACCAATATCAATAAAACAGTCAGCAAAACAGGGTGTGCTAAGTATTACAGTATTTTTTAAATACCTGAAGGTAGGGGCTGGAGCCCAGTGGGTAGGGTGCTTGTCCCCAACACAGGAAGCCCTGGATTTGTTCTCCAACACTTCATAACCAGGCGTGGTGACTTGGACCTGTCATCCTAGCACTCAAGAGGTGGGAGCAGGGGATCAGGTCACTCATAGCGACATAGTGAGTTTGAGGCCAGGCTGTGCCACATGACACCATGTCTTTAAAAAATAAAGAAAAATCCCCTAATATGCATGTATCTGTGCAAGCATGTTCAGTTCTATGATCACACGTGTGTAGGAAGGGAGCTGCAGGAAAGGAGTCAGCGAGGTGCTCACAGAGCCTCTTTCCCTGGGGCCGTGACTCTGCCTCCAGCTTTCTTCTTGCCCTTCTACTTCCCGGTTTACATTTGGTTTTCTGTTTTGTACAGAGATCACTTTATTTGAATGACTGAGTTTTGGAGTTTTTGGTTTTGGTTTGTTTTCGAGACAGGGTTTCTCTGTGTAGCCCTGGCTGTCCTGGAACTCAATTTGTAGATCAGGCTAGTCTGGAACTCACAGAGATCCACCTGCCTCTGCCTCCCAAGTGCTGGGATTCCAGGCATGCACCACCACACCTGGCTTAGTATTTTTTTTAATTATAGTTTATTCATTTGTGAGGGTACGCATGCAGGTCACAGCAGGTGTGTGGAGGTCAAGGACAACTTGCAGGAATCTTCTCAGTGCTCACTGTGTGCGCCCCAGGTACCACGCTCAAGCCATCAGGATTGGTGGGGGGTACCTGCCGCTGATGAGCCACCTCTCAGGCCTTCGCTTTCATTTCTGGCTCCTTTTTGATTCTTGATTGATTCTAACAATTGCACACTTCACACAAATTCTTTTCTGAATTTGAGCCTGTCCATAACTCACAGCTCCAGCTTATTATCATTTCCCAAATTCATCCATCTAGCAGCAGAACCTCTCCCTGTTGACAACGGCATGAAGCCAAGTGTGTAGGGGCAGAGGGAGAGAGAGAATGAATGAGATGAATGAATGACTGAATGAAGGCAGCCTGACAGTGGGAGTGTTGAGGGACAGGTTGGCCTGAGGGAAGGGAGGTTGTGGCAGGGAGGGGTGGAAGGTGCAGGGCACAAGGGCACAAACTTACAGATGAACAGAAATGAGTGGAGAAGAATGGGTTTGAGGAGAGAGATAATCGGAACTCCACAAACTTGGAAGACTCAAGAGGATGCCCTTGCAAATGGCAGTCAGTACTTGGATAAATCAGAGAATGGTGCTGTTCCTGAGCTGTGCATAACACAATCAGCCAACCAAGATGTATTGTGCAGCCACTGTATACTATCAGCAGGGCTGGGACCATGGGTGGGCAGGCTGCAGCCGACAAACGGAGTATTCATGCAGTGCTGAGTTCCAGATGAGAGAAGCAGGCACAAGGGAGGTGACAGCATAGCTAGCCTCGGAAGGCTTCTGGAAGAGCAGGCTCATGCATAGCTTTAGAGGCAGGACCCAGCCAGATCCCAGGGACCCCAGGGCCATGAATATAGTAGAGCGCTATGCAGAACACTTACTTACAGTCTGGTGTAGACACCGGGTGAGTGAGGCTCCAGCCTTCCTTCCCCAGAGCGGCCACACCAGGTGCACTGAGATGGCTGCTGAGCTCCTGAACATGCCTCCCAGATCCACAGGCACTGGAGACTTTCCCTCCAGGGTAGAGGAGAAGGGCAGACAGCCTAGGCCAGAAAATGGCTCCAAGCTAGGGACTTGAGTCCCACACACAGTTCTAACAACAACAGTAAAGTGTCACTGTGCACCAGACTGGTGCCAGGTGCTTTACTGACTCTTCCTCTTAGTCACCTCAATCACACACAGTGACCCCTTAAAATTCAAATTGCCTCCAAGGGCAAAGTGACCCAGGTGAAGGTCACTGACAGGTTAACAACACAGAGTGCATCAACCCAGACTCAGTTTAAGTACACACACACACACACACACACACACACACACACACACACACACACACACACCCGCCATTCCTTCTACCACAGTGATCCTAACCCACCATAGGATTGCTATATGAGACTGAAGAACCTGGTAAGTGATACCACAGAGCTACAACGCACAAACCCAAGCTGACAGAAACTGCATAGCAAGAAAACTCCACTTCTTCCAGAAATGTGAAGAAAAAGAGAGGCTGGGGGCAGCTATGTGGTGGCGCATGTCTATAGCCCAGCGCTTGAGAGGCAGAGACAGGAGGATCACCAAGTTCTAGGCCAGCCTGAGCTGTAGAATTAGATCTGTCGGGTCAGGGGATTTAGCTCAGTGATAGAGCGCTTGCCTAGCAAGCGAAAGGCCCTGGGTTCGATCCTCAGCTTAAAAAAAAAAAAAATCTGTCTAAAATAAATAAAGTTAAAAACAAACAAACAAACAAAACAAAACAAAACAAAAAAACACCAGCAAAGATAAAACCTAACAGAAGACAACTCTGAAAAGGTTGGCTGCATCGCAGCACTACGGAGCAGAGCTGAAGGGATCAAAAAATAAAATAATAGTAATAAACTGAGAGGGACTGGCTGAAGGACAGGCATGCAGAGCATTGCATCAGAACCAGCAATTCCCAAACTGACTCTCATGTTTATGGGTGATTGTTCCTAGAGAGGCCAAGACCTTTCAAAGGGCAAAGACCCAATCTTCCAGGAAGGCTGCTAAATCAACCGGACACTAACACTAGTCTGAAATGACACCAAGTTCACCCTCAGGCAAAAGGTGTTTACTCAGTCTGTTAATGAGCTGTAATTCCAGGAGACAAACCGCCTGTGTTCTGAGCACTGGAGGAAAAGGCAGAATTTTAAAAGGCAAAAAACTGAGCCAAAGCCAGGCAGTGATGGCGCATGCCTTTAGAGCCAGCACTCAGAAGAAAGAGCCAGGCACTCTGAGTTCGAGGCCAGCCTAGTCTACAGAGTGAGTTCCAGGGCAGCCAGGGCTACACAGAGAAACCCTGTCTTGAAAAATAAAACAAAACATTCAGGTGTGCTGGCATGGGCACATAATCACAGAACATGGGAGGAAGAGGCAGAGGGATTGCCACAAATATGAGGCCACCCTACATAGCAAGCTTCAGGCCAGCCAGTACTGTAACATAGTAAGAGCCTGTCTCTCTTACACACACACACACACACACACACACACACACACACACACACACACGAGTATGTACGCACATGCTCACACACATCATCACATTACAAATTGTTTTGCATAATTCTTATTGGTGAACTGACGCTGTAGTCAGAGGTCTTCTGGTGATTGCTGGTGAGGCTGTTGCATAGCTGGGCCTGAGAATCTGTGGTCTCTGTGGCTTGGTCCAGGTCACAAATATTTAATGAAGACCGTGCAAGGCTCTCTTCCCTCAAAAGTTCCCAGGGTCTATCTGAGGGTGCTGAACCAAAGAATAACCATTTCTGAGATCTCTCTTTACCACAGCTCCAGAGAAAAGAATGAATTGGAGTGGACATGGTGTTGGATGGTCATAACCCTGATACCTGGGAGACTAAGGCAGAACTCTGAAAGTTTGAGGCCAGCCTTGACTACACATGTCAGCTTGGACTAAGAGGTGAGACCCAGCCTCGAAGTTAAAAAGAGAAACAAACAAACAAAAAACCCTCCTTCACACCATATATAAAAATGAACTCCGTATCTCCTAGGAGCAAATGTATGAGCCAAAGTAGATCTGAAGCAGGAGGATTACAAATGTATTTATGTTTTATGTGTATGAGTATTTTGTCTGCATATAAGCCTCTGTACCACATGCACACAGTGCCCAGGAGGCCGGAAGAGGCATTGGATCCTCATCCTCTGTAACTGGAGTTACAGACAGTTGTTAGGCCCCAGTTGAGTGCTGGGAACATAATCCTGGTACAAGTTTAGACAGTGCTCTTAACCACTGAGCCATCTCTCCATCCCTGATTGTAAATTTGATCTGGAACCCCTGTGTTCAGGATGCAGAGACAAGAGGCTCTGTGAGTTTGAGGCCAGAATGGATTACTAACTTCTATGCCAGCCTTGGCTACACAAGAAGACCCTGTGTCTGGATTAACTAGGGTTGTGGTGTGTCTCTGCCTGACACTGATGTTTTTGGCCACTGTTTGGGTATACGAGGAGGAAACCCACCTGACTGTGAGGTCATGCAAGGATGCTTTCTCTTCCAAACTCTCAACCAGATCCAAGTCCATGTCTACCCTGGACTTCATTAGACCTCGATGAGACCACCTGTGGTGACTCATGCCCTGCCACTGTCCCCCAGGCTCACTCGTGACTCTGTTATTTGCCAGCTGCTCCCCAGTGTGGATTCATTCTTCTTTTTTTTTTTTTTTTAAGAGTTATTTATTTATTATGTATACAGAAGAGGGCAACAGATCTCATTACAGATGGTTGTGAGCTACCATGTGGGTGCTGGGAATTGAACTCAGGACCTCTGGAAGAGCAGTCGGTGCTCTTAACCTCTGAGCCATCTCTCCAGCCCCGGATTCATTCTTCTTTAGTAAGACAGACGCCCTTCTCCAAAGGGCCATGATGAATGTTTTAAAATATACATATGGTATCTTTCCTTTCCTCTTCCCTTTCTCTTTTCTGACACCCCCCCCCACACCTTTTACTTTACTTATTTACTTATTTATTTATTTATTTTATGTATTTATTTTTGGAGCAGGGTCTCACTACTGCCACCCAGGCTAGCCTCACACTTGTGATTTCTGAATGCTAAGATCATAGGCATGGGCCACCACATCCAGCGAAGTATTTCACTTTTATGACTTCAGACATAGATTTACCTGTGACCTGGCAGTTCCACTCCTACAGATGTACTCTAAAGAACTGGAAACTGATGTCCAAGCCAAGATCTGTAAAGAGCCTTTCTTAGCAGTATTATTATTTCTATGCAGTGCTGGGGACTGAACACAAGACTTTGTCACATAAGCATGAGCTCTGCCACTGAGCTACACCTCTGTCCTATGGCAGCATTATTCATTACAGTCAAAAGGTAGAAGAGGCGGCTGCAGAGACGGCTCAGTGGTTAAGAGCACTTGCTGTTCTTGCAGAGGACCCAAGTTCAGTTCCCAGCACTGCTATGGTGGCCCACAGCCACCTGTATTCCTGTCCCAGGAGACACATGGTCCTCTTCTGAAAAACACAAACAATAAAATACTTTTTTTTTTTACCTGAGGATCGAACCCAGGGCCTTACGCTTGCTAGGCAAGTGCTCTCTACCACTGAGCTAAATCCCCAACCCTTTTTTTTTTTTTTTTTTTTTTGGTTTTTAAAGACAGGGTTTCTACGTGTAGCCCTGGCTGTCTGGGAACTCACTCTGCAGATCAGGCTAGTCTTGAACCGAGAGATTCACCTGCCTCTGCCTCCATAGGGCTGAGATTAAAGGTGTGCACCACCACTGCATGGCAAATAAATCTTTTTGGTTTTTCGAGACAGGGTTTCTCTGTGTAGCTTTGCACCTTTCCTGGAACTCAATCTGTAGCCCGGGCTGACCTTGAACTCACAGAGATCCACCTGCCTCTGCAAGTGCTGGGATTAAAGGTGTGCCACCACCGCCCACTATATCTTTCTAAAGACTTGTAGAAAACCCCAAATGTTCATCAATGACTGATTAAACTACAGTACAGTCACATAGTGAAGTTTACTGCTACACGCTCTAATATGTATGAACCTAAGCAATGCTAGGTAGTTGTGGAATATTTGTTTACACTGTGAAGATGTGTCTTTGCCAAGGTGCCTTCTGATTGGTTTAATAAAGAGCTGAATGTCCAATAGCTAGGCAGGAGAGGACTTCTGGGGCCAGAGAGGACTCTAGGAAGAAGAAAGGTAATCTGCTGCTATATGCAGAGGAAGCAGCATGGGCAATATGGAAAGAAAGGTAAAAAGCCACATGGTAAAACCTAGATTAATAAAAGCAGGTTAATTTAACGAATAAGAGCTAGTGGGACGCTGAGCTCTCATCATTAATACTAAGTCTCTGTGTCATTATCTGTAAGCTGGTTCCCCAAAGAAAAATAAATCCAGTTACACTGAAAGACACCAGTCACTCAAGACCACACACTGCGTGATTCCTTTCATATGATGAATCTAGAACCCAGCCAATGCAGAGGTGACTGCTTACCAGATGTGGACAGGGACAGGAAGTGATTATTTGGTTTGTTTGAGAGATTTTATATAGATAAAAGTTGGAGGCAGGAGGATCATGAGTTTGTATTTTTAAGTCTGATTCACATTTATTTATTCATTTATTTATCATCCATGTTGGTGTGTATTTAAGTGTACCACAGCTCATATGTGGACATCAGAAGACAACTTTCAGGGGTCAGTTTTCTCTTTTCATCATGTAGGTTCTAAAGATAAAACTTGGGTCATTAAAGTTGGTAGCAGATGTCATTACCTGCTCAGCCATCTTGCCAGCTCAGAATCATCATATGTGTTTTGATAAAACCCAAGCTACTTAGTAAGACCCTGTCTCAAAACCAAAACCAAAAAGGTAAGGGCCGCTCGGCAGTGGAGCCCTTGACTGGCAGGTTCCAGGCCCTCTCTGGGACCTCTCCATCGGGGAGCATTTTGGAAGTTTCCCTCACTGCAGATGGAAGTCCCCAACAGGGACAGCTACAGTGCCCCTGTAGGGTCAGCAAATGTGACTGCCGTGTCCAGATGCCCTGCTTGCCTGCACTTGTGTCTCTGCTGGCTAACTCTCTTCTGATAGTCCACTTTGTGAGATGCTACGTGGGTTCTCTGGTTTCATCACTTGGTGACAGCATGCTTCACTGCCTGTCCCTGAATGTCAGTGTGACTCAGGAACACTGACACAGGACATGACAGGACTGGTTGCCACTTACATGGAACCTGTCATTCCACAACCTGCCATTCCCGTCGAGATTGGGGGGGGGGAGGCACTACAAAGTCTATGTTACACAACTGGTGATGAACACTATATGATTACTGACACCTGAAGCGTGTCATTGAGAGCCGGTGTTATTTAACTAAATCTGGACACCTGAGACTCACTCTTCTCAGAAGAATTCCATGTGGCCTGCTTATTACAAAAGAATGGTTTTGGTGAAGAATATCTCAAGAGGCTCTACTGAATTATAAACACTGGCTTTGGGGACTTACAGACTTGCATATAGTTAGATTTGTGATTGTGTGTTTAGTATGTATGTTCACAAGTGCCCAGGAGCAGTGTGTGTGTGTGTGTGTGTGTAGGCCAGAGGTTAACCTTGGATGCCATTCCTCAGGGGCCCTCCACCTTGTCTCGTCTCCCCAGGAGGCACTACAGATGTGCCAGGTTTATTCTTTTATGTATTTATTATGTTGTTTCGAGACATGGTTTTTCTGTGTAGCTTTACACCTTTCCAGGAACTCACTCTGTAGCCCAGGCTGGCCTTGAACTCACAGCGATCCGCCTGGCTCTGCCTCCCGAGTGCTGGGATTAAGGGCGTGCGCCACCACTGCTCAGCAGCCAGGTTTATTCTTCCACCGGTACTGGGAATCAAACTCGGGTCCTCATCCTTACACACCAAGCACTTTACCAACTGAGCCATCTTCCAAGTCTCCTGATTCTTTTGGGGAAAAAAAAAAAATAGAGCATAGTGCTGGAGATGTGGTTTCTGGTAGAGCACCTGTGTGGTAGGAGTGGATCTGGGCTCTACCCATAGCAAAGCTTCGAACTTGGAGTGGGGGTAGGGCAGAGGGGTGCAAGTGAGGAATGATGTCCATGGGCCTGAGTGACTTTGGTCCCAACTGGATTGTGGTGAGAACAGAACAAGTCTGAACACTTACTCAGAATCCTGAAGAATCTGAGGGAATGTAAAATCTACAGGGTGGAGGAGTGGGGTGGGGTAGGGCCTGGAGAGACTGCTCAGGGGTTAAGAGCGCATGCTGCTCTTTCAGAGGACCCAAGTTTTGTTTCTAGCATCCAAGTCAGATGGCTCACAGACACCTGTAACTCCAGCTCCAGGGGGGCTGACACCGTCTCCTGGCCTCTGACACAAACCTAAACACACACACACATACAAGTAAAAATTAAAAATGGCCGGGTGGTGATGGCTCACGCCTTTAATACCAGTTTGGGAGGCAGAAGCAGGCAGATCTCTGTGAGTTCAAGGCCAGTCTGGTCTACAGAGTGAGTTCCAGGACAGCCAGGTCTACAAAGTGAGACCCTGTCTAAAAAAATAAAGAGCAAAACCACAAAATAAATTTTAAAAGGGGGGTGATGGTGGCTGGAGAGCTGTCTCAGAGCACTGGCTGCTCTTCCAGAGTACCTGGAGTTAGTTGCTAGCACCCACATGGAGGCTCACAATCTTCTGTAACTCTAGTTCCTGAGGTCTAGAGTCCTCTTCTGTTATCTGTGGACACTGCATGCACATGGTGCACAGACATCGTGCTGGCTAATTTTGTTAACTTGACACAAGCTAGAGTCACTAGAGAGGAGGAAGCCTCAATTTCATCAGGCTATAGGCACGCCGGTAGGGTATTTTCTTTTTCTTCTTTCTTTTTTCTTTTTGGAGCTGAGGATGGAACCCAGGGCCTTGCGCTTCCTAGGCAAGCGTTCTACCACTGAGCTAAATCCCCAACCCCCTTTTTTTTTTTTCTTTCTTTCTTTCTTTCTTTCTCTCTCTCTCTCTCTCTCTCTCTCTCTCTCTTTCTAGACAAGGTTTCTCCATGTAGCCCTGGCTGTCCTGGAACTCACTCTGTAGACCAGGTTGGCCTTGAACTCACAAAGATCTACCAGCCTCTGCCTCCTGAGTGGATGTTTTCTTAACTAGTGATTCATGTGGGAGGGCCCAGCCCATTGGGGGTGGTCCTGGGTTCTACAAGTAAGCAGGCTGAGTAGCCAGGAAACAGCACCCCTCATGGTCTCTCCATCAGCACCTGCCTCCAGGTTCCTGCCCAGTTTGAGTTCCTGTCCTGACTTCCTTCAATGATGAACAGCAATGTGGAAGTGTAAGCCAATAAACCCTTTCCTCCACAACTGGCTTTTTGCTCATAGTGTTTCCTCACAGCAATAGAAACCCTAACTAAGACAGATATGCATGCAGGCAAAACACTCAAACACATAAATTAAAAATTAAAAATATGTAAGTAAATAAATACATTAGAGCCAAGCGTGGTGATGCACACCTTTCATCCCAGCACTTGGGAGGCAAAGCAGGTGGATCTCTGTGAGTTCAAAGTCAACCTAGTCTACACAGCAAGTTCCAGGCTAGTCAGGGCTACCCAGAGATACTCTGTCACAAACAAACAATCCACCAGAGAAGTGCTGCCATGGGGGCAGAGCAGGTGCTCAGGTCACGAAGCAGACGAATTCACCAGGGCAGGGGTCAGAGGGCAACACGTGACCTGTTCAACACCTTCCTACCGTTACATTAATGGAGTTTTTTGTCTGAACCTGTCAAATGTTAATGGACTTGACATCATTAATGTAATTCTTGACTGTATATATTGTATATACTTATTGGATATAGGTTTTTGTGTATTAGTTATAAGCCTTTTTTTGTTTTTGTTTTTTGTTTGTTTGTTTGATTGATTGGTTGGTTTTCCAAGACAGGGTTTCTCTGTGTAGTTTTGCGCCTTTTCTGGAACTCACTCTGCAGCCCAGGCTGGCCTTGAACTCACAGAGATCCGCCTGCCTCTGCCTCCCGAGTGCTGGGAGGTTGTGTGCTACCACTGCCTGGCTTCTGCTAGGGCTTGCTATTAGCTTTGACCCCCAGGCAACTTTATTTATTTAACATACAAATAAAATCACATTTCAGTACAAATAAAATATCACCATATTTTTTTTTGTGTGCCTTTTCTGTGTTTTATGAGAAGATGTTAAGATACTGGTAAGCCATGAGCCACGTGGCAACTTATAGATTAATAGAAATGGGTTGATTTAAGATATAAGAACAGTTAGCAAGAGGCCGACCATGGCCATACAGTTTATAAGTAATATAAGTCTCTGTGTGTTTACTTGGTTGGGTCTGAGTGGCTGTGGGACTGGCAGGTGAGAGATTTGTCCTGATCGTGGGCCAGGCAGGAAAACTCTAGCTACATCCTACAAACTGTAATTCCTAAGCATCTACACTCTGAGACCTCCTCAATGTCAGGCGAGGCACTGGCAGCCGGTGCCTCCCTCAACACACATCTCCTTGACCCTGAACAGCTAATGGCCACTAGCCTCACCAGAAAGCTTGTAGATGACCCTTGGACACTTGGCATGTTTCAATAACTTGGTGCTGATGTCAGCTGTGCCTTGGCTGCTGACCCCCATTGGACATACTTGTCCAGTAGGCTGTGTTGACACTAGAGTGTTGACATTAGTGCAGAGCCACCTCAGCCTGGCCTCTGGAGTTGGCTAAGCCCTGACTCTGAAGCCTCTATGTTCCCCTTTCTTTAGGACATACAGATTCTTTGCTTTAAACATGACCTGACCCACATATGCGCCAGCTCTGCACAATGCCTGGCCTGCATCCCATGCCATTCACCATGACTAGCTGTGCATCTGCATGAGCGTGCACTGTGTGCCCTGGTATGCATGGAGGCTGACTGTGAAGGAGTCTGGCAATCAGCAAGAGAGCCTGGAGCAGCCATAATCCTGAAATGTCCATTGTGTAACATTCTAGAAACTGCACATGGGCAATCAGCACAACAGCAACCCCGTGGACTAATGATCTCTGTTTTGAGATTTGCAGAACTAAAAAGTCCCTTGTGACTAAGTGCTTGTTAGGGTCATACGTGTACCTCTGGCACCTTGCTATGAGAAGCTGGTCACCAGTCTGAAAACATGTAGCACTCACCTGGATGAACCAACCCTATGTCAGCTTCCTGGCAACATATACAAGAGCAACCCCCTCCCCCACCCTCTGGTGGGGTTTTATTTATCTATTTATTTCTTGGCTATTCTGAGATAGTCTCACTCACCCTGTACCCTATGCTGGTCTGGAACTCACTGAGTCCCTCAGTTTCCCAAATGTAATAGTGAGCATGAGCTTCCATGCCCAGCCTATAAACCTGGCTTCAAAAAAAATAAAGTCTCTTGAAAAACCAAAACCAAACAAACAAAACAGAACTCTATCTTTCACTGTGTAGTGGTAGAACATGCCTTTAATCTCAGTACTTGGGAGGTAGATACAGGCCAGCCTGGTCTACAGAGTGGAGTTCCAGGACAGCCAAGGCTACACAGAGAAACCTTGTCTTGAAAAACCAAAATAGGAGAGATGGCTCAGTGGTAAAGAGCACTGGCTACTCTTCCAGAGGACCTGGGTTCAATTCCCAGGAAGCACATAGCAGCTCACAACCATCTGTAATGCCAGTTCCAGGGTACCTGACACCATAGCATATAACATAAGAAAGGAAGGAAGGAAGGAAGGAAGGAAGGAAGGAAGGAAGGAAGGAAGGAAGGAAGGAAGAAAGAAAGAAAGACCTAAATAAACAAATAGGTCAGCCATGGGGCTGGAGAGACAGCTCAGTCAGTGGTTATTCTTCCACAGGACTCAGGCTTGTCTCCCAGGACCAACATGGTGGCTCACAACCATCTGTAGCTAGTTAGGGGATCCAACACCCTCTCTGGCCTGCACCAGAAGTACACACATGTGTCATCCAGATACAGCCATACACGTTACATACAAAATACCCATACATGTTAAAAGAGTAGGAGCAGGGGGAGAGATATAGGTATGGTGGTGCACGTCTTTAATCCCAGCACTTAGCAGGCCGAGGCAGGCGGATCTCTGTGAGTTCAAGGCCAGCCTGGGCTACCAAGCAAGTTCCAGGAAAGGCGCAAAGCTACACAGAGAAACCCTGTCTCGAAAAACCAAAATAAATAAATAAATAAAATAAAAATGAAATAAAATAAATGAATAAATAAAATAACTGGGGGAAAAAAGCATCACCCTTGCCTCAGTACTTCCCTTTATTTAACTGGCCTGGTGAGGGGTCCTACCTCCGAACCACCACTGCTGGGAGGCTGTTGTCCTATTTTACTCTACAGCATAAAGACCGACACCCACTGGACCCTGAATACCTGAACTAGGGTTCATACCACTCTCCATTCACTTTTTCCTAAAACCCCAACTCTTTCCTCAAATGTTCTGGTTCCCTCAAAGAACATTTGCATTTCCTTTGCTCAGCTCATCCAGCAGGAAGATGGCCACTCACTGAGAAAACACTAACTGTGGTGCCCACCGAGAACAGAAGAGAGCAAGAGAAGGGACGTCATGCTTGGTTAAGACCTGTCCCCATGCCGTGGCAAGGTCTTAGATGGAATGACCCAGCTCCACTATTGAATTAGCTATGGACCATGGGTCCCCAGGGCACAGCCTGTGGGCTCAGTTTACCCATCCATAGAGCAGTAGAGAATCATCACAGCAAGAACAAGGGCTGAGCCTGATCCTCAGCACCACAGATAACCAACCAGTCTAACCCACGTCATGCTGTGCTCCTTGTATGCATGTGGTAACCTGCAATTAGCAAGAAGCCAATTACTGAAACTCACCAGCTTTCCACAAAACCTGTTTAACAGGGCTAGGGAGATAGCTTATGGTTAAGAGCCACACTGCTTTTGCAGTGGACCTAAATTTGACCCCAGCACCCACACCAGGTGGCTCACAACGGCCTGTAACTACAGCTTTCAGGAAGATCTGATGCCTCTGGCCTCCAAAGGCATCTGTACTCATGTGTACACACACACACACACACACACACACACACACACACACACAAAACCACACAGCAAGATAATCAGACATTATTAAAAATAAAAATGTCTGTTTTAAAAATCTATTTCATGATACAAGGCCTCTCCCCAAAAGTCTCTTATTCAATAATGAATCCAGTCCCCCACCTTTTTATTTATTTGTTTGTTTGTTTATTTCAAGACAGAGTTTCTCTTTGTAGTTTTGGCTGTCCTGAAACTCACTTTGTAGACCAGGCTGTCCTCGAAACTCACAGAGATCCACCTGCCTCTGCCTCCCGAGTGCTGGGATTAAAGGGGTGCACCACCACCGCTAGCCTAGCCCCTCTTTTTTAAACAGTAAAAAAGAGGTCCCATATTATAAATATTCCCAGAGGAAATGCTGGCTAAGAGCTAAGGAATACAAGGATAGAGACCTAGGCCCTATGACCTTGGAATGAGCTGAGAAGAAAAGAGTGACTTCTGCAGCTGTGACTGAAGGTTCCCAGCCCACAGGGGTTGGTGGCAATCCCAGGTGTGACAAATAGCAGGCAGCTTGTTTCCTGTTCCCTTAGTAAGGATATAGATGCAAAACTGAAATCCTCTCCTGGGCAGTTCTACTTACAGGGAAGTAGGGGCCCAGCAGGAACCTTGGAGAATAGCCTGCCAATTTTCTAGGTAGAGCTGAGGGTTGGATCAGGGAGGGACTTGCCCAAAGTCAGTCCCAGCAAAGAACAGAAAGCTCCAGGCTCACACTTGCTCCCCTGGGTAAGGAGGTAGGAAACTTTCAGGGGCTGCCTGGGTCCTCCAGGAGTCCTTCAGGCCCAATGTCTGCTGGGACAGGCCTTAATGGACTCCTCTCTGGCAAGCTGATTCGGCCTGTGGGCCACAGAGGAAAGAGCAGGTCTTTTCTTGGTAGCTTAGGTGTCCCTGTTCCTTGGCAATTTGAAAACTCAGCCAGTAAAAACAACCAGGAAGACAAAAGCTTCTTGTCCTGAGATGTGACACCTTTATTTGCTGCACCAAATTTGCTCTGGGGACAGACTGCTGGTGGGCAAGGTCAGGAGCATGTCATTGCTATGAAGGACCCAGCGGTCTTCTGGCGCCCCCACCTGGATTAGCAACCAGGAGCCAGGTCTTGAGGTTTGGGAAGTAAAGTGCATTAGTAGGTGGGGTTGAGGTTTGGCCATAAAGTGCATAGAAACAAGCCTGCAGGTCTGCAACCTACACTTGCTCTGATGATGTGTACTTTTATCAGTCACCTAGGACCTTCAGGGAATGCTGGGAAGTCATTCTAAACACTTCTCTGTCACGTATGAGAGGTCAGTCACTATCTAGAAGATTCCACCCAGTCTGGTTCTTTGTCCTATGCAACACAGGAGTTGACTGCCAAGTTGTCGGCTGCTCTCCCAGAATCATAGAATGGGAACAGCCAGTTTGTGTCTGTCCAGCTACTGTGTAGACTTTGAACCACTAGAGGCTGATGCTCGCAGAAAGCAGAGGGTGAGACCTGGTGGCCTCAAAGCCTCCTGTGGGTGGATCAGTGGGAGGGGAGCCAGGACCTGTGGGAATCCCTTTTCCAAACTCTGTGCCTCACCCATCAGTAAATAGGACTGATGTGTATGAAAAGGTGAAGCATGGAGCCACTTGGTGTCTACTGTTGGTCATATCTGTTCATGGATGATGGTCCAGCTCTACCGACTCCAGGGTAGAAAAGGACAGTGAGCCTTGAACCTTATCCCGGGCTCTGACACTCTTCCTCTATGCATGCTCTCCCTCGGCTAGTCTTCCTGTCAGTCTCATTGGTCCAACAATTCGTGCTGCATGTCTGTGCTATGCCTAATGGAACACGGGTCAGACCAAAGCAGGCTAAACGCCCCGGTACTCAAATTCCAGCTTCTTTTTCCCATGCTGGCTGTAACACACTAAATTCTTTAACGAACTAACATGTTTCCTCCTTTATTAAAGGGAAGCAACGAGACCTTAAGGAGAAGACCCAAACCTAGGCATTGGCTCAGCACATAATTTCATCCTTTTCTTTTCAAGAATCAAACAGCGCACATGGTAGTTAAATTCTTCCCCTGGTCAGGTACCCAGAACCTCCGTTCCCTTGTGCCAGTCCATCAGTTAACAACGTGTGCGTATTAGCAGAAAGCTGGCGTGCACGCGAACACTCGAACGGCAGCAGGGCTGAAGGCTATTCTTTCTGTCCCGTAAGTTTTTTTTTTATCTAAGTTATCTCGGAAGTTGTCCCACATTAGTACTCTAATCCAATTGCCACGACTGCTGTCAGCCTGGGAATCGTCAGAAGAACCCACGGAGACTGTTATCCGCGCCAGCTCTACCGGGAATTCTTCGTAACCGCAGTCTTCATCTTGGCCAGGATTACCTTGGGCAAGTGAATGTGGGTGCAGAGAGAGCTAGCCTGTCTGGTCCCATAGGTGAGTGCAGAGCTGCCAACCGCGCGCCCGAGTTTTTCTCGGGGGACCAGCCTTTCTTTTAGCGAAGCTACACATCACACACAAACAGCAGCACATGCATCGAGGGCTACAGCACTCGGAACCCTTTGGAAAACATGCCGGCTTCAACACACGATCTCGGTGAAACCTAGCACCGAAACCTCGTACTGACCTGCTTCAGCGAAGAATTGTGCGGCTTCGTCGAACCGCTGGCAACCCCGAATGTATTCCCAAGGTTGCAAACGACTCTGTTCCTTTAAATAGGCAGAGTCCTAGATGCGCTACTTCCGCCCAGAAGCAACATGGCGCCAAGAGCGCTAAGTTCCCTTTAAAATCCATGGCGACCCCCGAGGGGCCCCGTTTGTACCTGGTGACATCATTTCCGGGGCGGATACCTATGAACCCGTACAGCGACAGGAAAACAAAACAAGGCGCCAAAGACCCACAGCGCGAAGGAGGGCTGGCTGCGTGACATGCGGCCGGGAGCGGCGCCCAGTTGGAGGGTCGGGTGGAGAAAGGAAAGGGGCGCGCTGCCACTCGCAGCGGTTCCACCCGGGCGTTCTCCGGACAGACCCGCACCAGCTCCTCCACCCCACCCCGTCCTCAGCCGCGGGCTTCCCCTGCCCTTTCCTTGGACTTCTCCCTCTTCCTCATCTGCTGCTGGACATTTCCCTGCTGTGGGAGCGGGAGCACGGGCTTTGGGGACCTCGGTCTCCGGGCTAGGGGGGCCTCGGAAGACTAGTTGTTAGGGAATCCCGCCACCGGTCAGCTAACCAATTAAAAGGAGCATTTTGGCCCAAGAGGTGGAGTTTTCTTGAGACATGGACGAGACCCAAATACAAGGCGGGGCCAAGGGATGCGCGGGCCTCTTGGAAGGAGGAAAAAGCGGCAAGCAGGCAGTAGGAGTGGCTGGCGAGTCGGTTCAGATTTCCTACCCTGTACTGTGGTATTTGTGCAGATATTTTACTGATAATAAACGGTAATCATTTGACTTCCTCTATCGTCTGGCGTCCAACAGGCTGCTGTGCCCGCCCACCCGCCAGCGCGTCCAGACAATCCCGGAGCCTGCCCACTCCACCCCCCCCCCCCGCACTGGCCCTTGTACCTTGTGATTCCTACACTCGCCCCCCCCCACACACACCCCAAGAGCTCCCCGTGGCCCCACCGCTCGGGCAGCTGCTCTCCCAGATGTGTTCTGCTCGGCGTGCACAGGCGCTAAGGCAGGTTCCCCGCTGCCTTGCGCATTTGCACTGTACCGCTACCCTTCCAAGGCCTGCGCAGGCAAGCGCTAGCATAAATCAAGTGCGGCATACTGCTGCTCTCTCAAACCAGTTCTGCTCGCTGGGGACGAGTGCTGGAGCAGAGTCTGGGGTGGTGCCTTCGTGCAGAACCTGAGCTACCTTGATGCCTCACCTGCTCCGCCTGCTGGTCAAACATTGCCACTACGTCTACGACAATTCTTGAATCGCAACTGTGCTAAGTCAATTGACAACTTTTAAACCGTAAACTAGACTAATTAATTAATTAATTTTTTAAAAAGTTTGTAAAAGAATAAGGAGAAAGGACAATCTTAAAACCTTTCCCAGGTTAAAAAAACAAAAAACAACCTTTCCTAGGTTAATGATTGGAAATATCACAATCCAGGGAATTAGGACCCTGCTCACTGCTATGGACCGGATCCTACAAAAACTGAGGCAAAGGCAGAGCCAGGTGGATCTCTGTGAGTTCGAGGCCAGCCTAGGCTACCAAGTGAGTTCCAGGAAAGGCGCAAAGCTACACAGAAAAACCCTGTCTCGAAATCAAAACAAAACCAAAAACAGGCGATAAAAAACTTAGCTGGGATCGATACTTCAGTCATAGTCATTATCAGTCTGGCATTTCATATTTTATCCTTAAAAATGGTTTGACAACTGCCAAATATAATAAATTGACTGATAATATGCAAAATTTAGAAAAACTTACTATTCAAGGCCGGGCGGTGGTGGCACATGCCTTTGATCCCAGCACTCGGGAGGCAGAGCCAGGTGGATCTCTGTGAGTTCGAGGCCAGCCTGGGCTACAGAGTGAGTTCCAGGAAAGGTGCAAAGCTACACAGAGAAACCTTGTCTCAAAAAAACAAACAAACAAACAAAAAAACAAAAAAACCCTTACTATTCAAAAGATAACAAGCTTTAGAAAAGGCCACTACTGATAACATGCATGCCTTACAAATAGTTACTGAGGAGAGTAATACAATCTTGCCTGACAATATAAAGGCTTTAGAGATATTTACTGATGAAGAGAACAAGAAGGTATTCAAAAGATACGAGCCTTAGAAAGGCCACTACTGATAAATTACAAGCCTTAGAAAAATTTATTAAAACTGATAATAAAAGCGTTCAGACACGGACAGAATAATTCAAAGGAGAACCAACCTCATCATTACCTTATGGAATTAGAGAGGAGCAGCCTAAGGTTATTTAAAAAAAAAAAAACAACAACCTTGATTTATACATATATGATTCAAGAAAGACTATCAGTTGACAAGTGTACCCGAAGCTATGCAGAAGTTAAATGGGATCCTACAGGAATGTTAGATTTAAGGAGATTTAAGGAAGCAATGGTTTCCTATGGCATGCATTCATATGATGTGAGGCAGACGTTAAATACATGGT